>NC_048304.1:16732160-16944580 GCF_013100865.1 Trachemys scripta elegans | reverse complement strand
CTGCAGTCCTCTTCTGCCTTCAACTTCCTGTGTTTAAAACAATCACCCAGCTTCTCTCCCAGCTGGCATTCATCATTAATTAAGTCCGGCCCAGGCTGCATCTGCAGCCTGGTAGAATAATTGCTCTCAGGCCCACATTAATCCTTTCAGAGCCTGTGCAGGACACTCACCTCATCGCAACCCTAACTGGTCATCACAAGTGGCACACTGACCTGACAATTCTACCATAAATTCTCAGAGGTGCCCAAGTGGTTTAGGGGCCTATATTCCATTTTCAATGGAGCACAAATTTAGGACCCTGAATCTCATTTAAAACAGTAAAGAGTCTGGTGGCACCTTAAAGACTAACAGATTTATTTGGGCATAAGCTTTCGTGAGTAAAAACCTCACTTCTTCGGATGCATCCGAAGAAGTGAGGTTTTTACTCACGAAAGCTTATGCCCAAATAAATCTGTTAGTCTTTAAGGTGCCACCAGACTCTTTACTGTTTTAAATGAGATTCAGGGTCCTAAATTTGTGCTCCATTGAAAATGGAATATAGGCCCCTAAACCACTTGGGCACCTCTGAGAATTTATGGTAGAATTGTCAGGTCAGTGTGCCACTTGTGATGACCAGTTAGGGTTGCGATGAGGTGAGTGTCCTGCACAGGCTCTGAAAGGATTAATGTGGGCCTGAGAGCAATTATTCTACCAGGCTGCAGATGCAGCCTGGGCCGGACTTAATTAATGATGAATGCCAGCTGGGAGAGAAGCTGGGTGATTGTTTTAAACACAGGAAGTTGAAGGCAGAAGAGGACTGCAGGGAGAGAAGAACTCTGCAGTCACTAGGATTATAGACAATGTGGGGAGAAGGACTAGGGGGAAAATCGATCATTCCTGAGTAGGGTAGGCTAGCAGCCACTCAGCTGGAGCAGGCTCTGGGGATAAACCCTGATAAAAGGACAGAACCAGAACATCCTGGGAGAGACCCCTGGGAGGTATTCAGCTGAGGGGAAAAAAGCAGAGGAAACAGAGCAGCAGAGAGGGATAAAAGGTGAAGACTGTGGAGATCAAAAATTGGATTTATGTTTGTACTTTAAGTTTGGGATTTCAAGGGAGAGCCCTGTGAGTCCTGAGCCTGAGAGAAAGGTGACCCTGGACTATAACCTGGTGTAATGGGCAAGGCCAGGATTTCCCTACCAGCTAGTAAGGAGATACGAGGCTAGAGAACAGTATAAGATTTACAGAAATCTTGAGAGAAAGGGGTGAGGACTGTAGGGTCCAGAGATGCTGCCACAGACCTTTTTGTAAGGACCTTTGGACTTTCATTTGTCCACTACAGAAGGAGTGGAAATCAAGCATGACCTGGCCAGAGTTACTAGAACAGAGACCACCTCAAATCTAAAGTGACTGTTGGTCAGGGGCACTAGAGAGGAAACAGCCTGATATGCCATGAGGCTAGGGTTGCCAGTTTTGGTTAGATGTATTCCTGGATATTTCATCACATGACATAGTCTTTAATTCAAGATGAAGCTTTAATTCCTGGAGGCTCCTAGACAATCCTGGAGGGTTGGCAGCCCTACTTGAGGCTGTGAATCCACTCTTCTACAAGGGCTTATACCTTCTTTGTTGTTTGGGAAATCAACAGAGAAGAAAAAAGATACACATGTGAAAATTAAAAATAAACATCAGACTAGAAGGCCAGGATGGAAACACTTCCTTCTCAGGAGAACAGAGAAGAAAATAGAAACTTATTAAAGACATTTTTTAATTTAGACTTGCTAAGGGATTTTTCCTATATATATTTGGATTTGGTGACTCTTTACCATAGATTTTAAAGCATACTGGCCTAGTTGCTATAGCAATTTCTGCATGACATGAGACATTCACTATCTCCAATATACCAGTGCCTTCCCAAAGAAACACAAATGTGCTAGCATTATTTTTTTAGCTTTAAGGGCTAAAAATATGTGATTATGCTAACTTTCAACCCAGTTAAATTTCAGAGTTTTTCTTTATTTTCACCTTGTGAAAAGCCTCCTTTTTGGAAGGGTTGGATGCTCCTCTGAAAGAGCAGGAGAAAAGTTTCCTTACAAGCATGGGAGTCTTACAAACATGGACAAAAATAGCAACACTCACATGAAACGTTCAGTGGCAACATCAAAAGATATTGATTCTGTGAATCCCAGTGTAGGAAATTTCAGAAAATCAAGGTGTAACAAATTCCTCTGATTCCTTGTAGGATCCCACAGAATCAGTGTGTCCTCTGGTTTAGGAATTCTACTTTTCTACTATCCACAGCAAATGGAGGGAAAGATTATGATGATACAAATGGCCAATTCTGGATCAATTTGAAAGTGTTGGGGTTTAGTGGGTATGAATAGGGCATTTCAGAGAGAACTGTAAGTTTGTAGACCTGGCTTGCTATTGCCCTGCACCTAGTGTTGTCATTTCACTGCATTATGGTGTAAAGTGGGTGTAAAATGTTAACAAATCAGAAGAATAGCGGTTTGCATTTTTCACTGGTGTCAATGGCTACACGAGATGCAGGGTTACTGAGATTCATGCTTTGTGTCTAGTCACAGACTTTGAAATCATTTCTTTAAAGTGGGATATTATAGCAGGTGTTAAATTAAACATTTATTCACAATGAATGATGTATCTAATATTAGTAGAGCTCTCACTGACCACTTGGGTAACAAGTGGAAACTGAGACATATATTAGAAAGGATACTGAGCTGTCCATTTAATAAACACATGAATCTCTGTGCACAAAGGAAAACAAGCCCCCAGATTGTACCTTGGGTACCAGGACATCCCATATCTCCTCTGGACATTTTTGGTCTTTAGTTACTAAAACCTGGTGTTTGTTTCTGAATAACTGAGCTAATGAGGATGCTCAGGTGAATGAGGCAAGAAGGATTTGACCCCACATCCTCTAGCGGCCAGTATGTCCCTCGGCCCATGCCGCTTCCAGCAGCTCCCATTGGCCTGGAGCAGAGATCGCAGCTCCCAGTGGTCGCGGTTAGGCCAAACCTGCAGACGATGCAGGTAAAGAACCCAGCCGAGCCCGCCAGGGGCTTTCCCTGCACAACAAGTTTGGGAACCACTGCTCTAGAGTAAAAATATTCCATTTAAATATGATGAGGTTTTTGGCTGTCAATTTCACTCTAATGCAGTAGTGGACAACCTGCAGGTGAACCGTGGCCACTGGGAGCTACGGGCGGCCATGTCTGCAGATGGTCAATGTAAACAACTGTCTCACAGCACACCAGCGGATTACCTTGATGGGCCGCGTGCAGCAGGTTGCCCACCAGTGCTCTAATGTAACATTTTTAATATTGCTTTCTTTGAATCTCATGCCCCTCTGGCATCACACAACTGCCAGCCTGTTCATGGATCTGTATTATTGAGGTTGATTCATGAGAGAGAAATGAACCAACTGAACTTTCAGATCCCAAGTTGAATTTGAAAGGCTGGTAGTTTACTGAATAAGTTTAACCTAGAACCCTGAGACAACAAAAATGGAAGCATCACTATTCAGAATAGAACTTCATTTTAGACTCCAAGATAAACTTTTTCTGCAAAGTGAAACTCATCTTACATTTACTCCATAAATAGGTACAATAGGCAAAACTTGACAGAATTAGATCTGGTCTCCCCCGCCCCCCTTTTATGTCAGAATGATAGAAAAGGTGTGTTTATTACTTTACTTAGCTTTGTCCCCCCCCCCAAACAACTGGAGAACACAGACAATAATTAGAAATAGAGGTTACATTTTGGGGATAATCCAGACCAGTAGGGGGTCCTGTCACCACCTGCCTGGTGATTGTGTGTGGCCTTAATGCTATACTGCTGTGGCTTAGAGGCCTCAGACCTGTAGCCAGCCCACAAACATAAAGGCCTCACTCTGATTTCCACTACTCTAGTCATCATCCTGGTAGGGTGACCTCAACCAACCTTCTGGTCCTGAGTCTCCCCAAATCTGTCCATCCGGAGTCCTTAACTACCAGAAACTTGGACTTCCCCCTGTGGTTAGTAGCCCTGAAGGTGTGAAACTTGCCCCCATTTATGAGTTAACTTTGGCACACACACTCCACACAGTTTGCAAAACAGATACCTGCTTGGGGGTAAAAACAAAAGGTTTATTCAACAGAAAAATTACAGATTCAAAGATAAAATAGCAAGGGAAAGCAAACACATACAAGTTACCCAGAAAAAGTTATCTTAGAAAAAATCCCTTTTCTAATTCAAGTTACCTAATACCTTTGAACGGTTCCCCAGTGTATCCCCTGCCATGCAGGGGATCCAGTGTTCACAGACAGTTCTGTTCTTCAGTTTTAGAGGAAGACTTCAGTGTCAAACCTCTCTTTAAAAGGGCTTTTTAATGTTTTTTTTTTTTTCCTCCTGGCACAGTGACTCTTGGCTACTTAGGGTGGAGTAATTCTAGCTGGGATGTCTGTGTTTTTTCCATTAATCCTAATGGCCCATCATGTGCTTTTGTACAACTCTGGAAAAACAATGCTAGATGCTTGGAGCTAGTCTCTTCTGGTTGGAGAGGCAACCTCTCCTTGCCTGATTGCTTCACTCCCCTGTTGTGAGATGATGTTGAACTTGCATCACACTTACAATTCTGTGTGTGTTTGCGTATGACATATTTTCATACATAATAACATACACAACCAATTGATCAACAGCTTTGGAGTTCATCTTGTTCTCCTGTTGGAGTGTTTGGACTCTGATTGGCAGACCCCACTTGTGCCTTTCATGCTCTGTGCCATTCCAGTTGGGATCGAGAGGAGTCACTCATACTAATCTTTTGGCTCCCAATGCCCTATGCAACTGGTGTGGAGAGATAGCAGCAGTATTTCCAGCCAATAGGAGTGGGGAGCTGCATAACAGACCCACAACCTGGGCCCCATATTGAAAATAGATTTCACTCCATCCCTATCCCACCCTCCACTCGTCCAGAGACCAATTGCTTGGGCATGAATTATGCCCCTAATGAATAAAACACTCTGTTTTAATCGGACTCTAAAGATGCTTCCAACAACCGAAGGGTAAGTTGTTTTTTGTTTTCGTTTTAGATGACTTTCCTGAGAAGGACAAGATCTGACTCTTAGCAGCAGCCACTAATGCTCTGTAATGCAAACACTAAGCACTGTAGCAGCATTAGATTATGCTCATTTAGGATTTATTCCAGTATATTGCTATTACTGATAACCATTTCTAGATGGCTTCTTTTCTTACATGGTACTTCTCTGACACATACTTTTCCTGCTTGGGTATCTGCCATTTGTTGTAATGTGATTAGCTTTGAGACTGCCATTAAGAGGAGAAATAACAGGAGTTGTCTGTGATAACATCCCAGTGTCGCTAGTAAATTACTATTTCAGAGGCTCCTGCAGAAAGTGGTAGATACTGTAATGTTCTGTGATGGGGGTGGCAGTGGGCAGTTGGGGAAGTTGTATATTTTTCCGACAAAAAATGTGTTAAATGTTGCCCAAGTTGTTGCTTCACCCACTAGGCCCAGTGCACCCCTCTCCCTCCTCCTCTCCCCTCAAGATCAGCTTGCAGGGTTCAGACTGTGACAAAACTCCATATACTTGGGGCTCCTTCCCCAAAGTAGCCAAGCCAGCTGCAGTTGAGAACTAAGGGGTAAGCAGGACCTTCCAGCCTGCTACCCTCAGACCTAGACAGACCCTTCAGGAACTCTGAGCCCAGTGGCTTCTCCATCCTCCTTTCCAACGGAGGGAAGCAGTTGCAGAGTGGGAAGGAGCTCATGAGTATGGAAATTCCCAATGCCTCGGTGCATCTTCCTGAGCAGCCAGAGCTAGTTACAGCTGAGGGAACACAGGTAAGTCAGCACTATCAAACCCCTATTTCTGCTCACCATTGCCATCCCCACTGTGCCCAGAGGGGCCTATCTCAGCCATCAGACCAAGTGTCTGCCAGTCCCCCTCTCCCCATGTAGAGCAGCACCACCAGCAGCAACCAGCCTCCTGATGTCATACCTTCCGCTCTGAAGCCTGCACTCTGTATATTTTTTCTCTCATTTGCTGTGTTGCCATTGGGTTTTGTCCCTTCCCTCTCTTACCACAGGGACAGCTCAGCTGCCTTTCCTCACTCTCCCTGCCCATCATGTCTCTCCTTGCCTTTGTCACCCTGCTCCGTTCCTTCTTTCCCCTCTCTACCTTCAGGCTTGCAGTTTCCCTTCCATCTTGACCCACTGCCCTCCCTTACTCCAACAATCCCAACCTCTTCCCCAGTAGAACTCAGTCTACTCCCCACTCATCCAAAAATTAGTTAAATACTAAAACTAAACAAGTAAATATAGCTAAGTAGCTAGATATAGGTGTGTGTGACATGTACCTGGATCCTGCGGGTCATTTTGCTTGGTTCTTGCATCTTTTTCCCACCCTATGTCTGTTCTTTGTCTTTTTAGATTGTAAGCTGTTTGTGGTAGAGATTCTGTCTTCCTATATGTTTGTATAGTACTTGTATAGTATACTACACAATGGGACCCTAATCCTGACTGAAATGTTTGGATGTGATGTTAGTGTTGTTATTAAAATAAAGACTTTGCTGATACCTAGTCTGCTATGCAAGTAATCATGACAACAAGGAGTTCATTTCTTGGGTTTTATGGTCTCAAAATATATTTTTCACTGCTGCTTTATGGCTGCTCCAGAATGGAGAATCCAAGCCAAGTTCAGTCATGGAGGAAGCAGGTCTGAGTTACCTTGTGGCAGGAGGCTGCACACGGCCCAGTAACTCTACAAATAAAAGTGAGTTTCAATTAGGTACAATGGAACAGGCTCACAGACTGAAATGAAGTCTGGTCTGATACATGAGCCCAGTAAAGTTGAAAGAAAGATTTCCAATTTACCTCAGTGAAGTTTGGGTAAGGCCTGAGATCTACCAAACATCAGATATTCTTCTTTCCAATCTACTGTAATAACTTTTGTACAATGGAAAATGCAGATTCAGCAGAGAAGATCACGTTCATGGTTAGCACTGTCAGCATAGACTGTTACACTGAAGGAGTTCCTAGATGGCATTGACTTACATTTAATAGATGGCATTGACTTACATATACCTGATCTCCTATCATAGCACAACTCCCTTTCACTTACTTAGTTGCATCAAGAGTAATATTATTGTAACATTCTGTACACATCTGATGTTTGATTCTGACAAGCACTGAGTGCCTCTTGAAACTAGCTCAGCACTCCACTCACATTAACTTCAGCAGGAGATGTCAAGTTATCACTAGGAGGCATTCCATCAACACCTTGTAGGATAAGGCTATTAATCAATACCCCTTCTAACTACAACAGAATATGGGCACAGAATTGCAAGGTGCTGAAAGCCTCCTGTGAGGCCAATATATTTTGTTGTCCTGCAACTAAATTAGGACCTAATCCAATATCCACTGGTCAATGGAAATACCTCAATAGGCTTCAGATCAGGCCTTCTAATCACCACCACTGCTTTTCTTTTAGAAAATGTATAAAAGAAAACCCATTTCAACTATTTATTTTAACAAGAGGAAGAGGGAAGGGGGAACCAATGGTAGCTAGTCTATTTTTCATTCTTGTGGGTTTTCTTTCTACGTTAAAAAGAAATTGCTAAGAAATTTCTTTTAAAATGTTATCGTACGTTAGTTGTGAATAATTTCTCCTGTGTGTATATTAAAGTTTTTTATATCACCTGTCTTTAACAGCAAATTATAATAATGTAATAAAAAATGCCCTCACACTTTTGAAGAGATGATTTGGAACTTAATAAATAAACTCATACATCAAACAGCTAAATACAGATGGTAGTTCATTTTCTTCACTTTTATTCCACATCAGTCAAAACTAACAAAGCTTTCTGGGAATTCGGAACATGGCATACCCAACTGTAAAAACACATTTTCAATTATAGCACGCCCATTGATCAAAACTCAGCGATCTGTATCTCAGAACATATTAAAAGTTCTTTCTAAAGATGAATTAATTTCCTTAAACTTAATTTATCAGTGTAACAATGTACTTACTTTGCCAAGGAACTTCTAATGTCATAAGGGTTAACTTATGAAACCAATGTTTAAAATGGAACTTTTGAAAATTAGGCCCCTTTTATGAAAACTAAAACCACCTAAGTGACATGGGGCCTGAATCCCATTTCAGAAGTGACTAAGGCACTGCATGGAACCTCTGTCGCTTTTGAAAATGGGATTAGGCTCCTAAATCACTTAAGGTAAAATTTTCAAAAACAGCTAAGTGCTTAATTCTTTTGATAGTTTTAAGCAGATGCACCAAAGGCTGAATGGGGAAAGAGACTGTGCTGCCTCATCCAACCTGATAGGACTGAAACACATTGGTGGACAGTATAGGATGACCAGATGAAAGATGTGAAATACTGGGACGTGGGGGTGATGGCAGAGCAAAAATAAAAAAAAAAAAAAAGAAAGAAAAGCCAGAGCATAGGAAAATTGGTGGGGGCTGAGCACCCACCAGCAGCTCCACGCCTCGCCCCCCAGCTCACCTCTGATCCGCCTCCACCTCCCCTGAACTGGCTGCCACATCCTGCTTTCCCCCCTCCTCCAGCGCTTGCGCCGCCATACAGCTGTTTAGCGCAAGCCTGGGAGGGAGGGATGAGGAGGAGGAATGTGGTGTGCTTGGGGAAGAGGCGGGGCCAGGGCGGGGATTTGGGGAGGGATCCAATGGGGCAGTGAAGGGTGGGGCTGGAGGCGGGGCAAGGACGGGAATTTGGGGAGAGATCCTATAGGGGAGGGAGCAGGCAGAGTTGGGGCGGGGGGGCACGAGCCCCCTCTTCCTGTGTGCCGGAGCACAAAATATCGCATCCTGACCAAACATCGGTCAGGATGCGGGACAAACAAGTAAATATCGGGACAGTCCTGACAAAATCGGGACATCTGGTCACCCTAGGACAGTATAGGGAAGCTGGCACATCTGCTTTGCATACTGGAACTTTTGTGGATAAAGATACTAATCTACTCACTGGGGATGTCAAAAGGAGCACTAAATCACAGGGGGGGAGAAGGAAAGACAGTTATTTGACATCTTAAGCACCTAAAGCAGTATAAGAAAACCATCCACTGTGTTCTCCTCCTCTCCCCCCACTGTTTCTCAAAGTGAATGAACTGTACCAGTTTTGACAGCATGGAAGGCTATAGCAACATGGAATCATGGCCTATCTTCAGAGTGAAATGAAGGAATGATGGTAACATATGTTAAGATGTGTCCATAATTATGCCTATACATTGTGTCAAATTCAATTGTGGTGTAGTGTAAATGAACTTAGTGGGATGAATTGGCCTATTGTCAATGACTTTTTTTCTTTCCCAAATTAATATTCCAGTAAGGCATTGCAGCTTCAGCTCTGATTAGCACCCCATTGTTTTTAGTGCTGTTCATACACAAGAAACAGACCTTTCCCTGAGGAACTTACAGTCTAAGGCAAATACTTATGCACATACTACTACTCCATGAGGAGTAAAGATAAGCATATGCATAAGCCTTTGTAGGTTCAGGGCCTACATACAGACAAAGGGTACGAGAAGGGGAAATTGGGTTTTTTCTTTTTTTATACTTAATCCATAAGATTCTCAAAATGTCAAATATTTGGTTTCAGCAGGCAAGATATGCTCTTCTTCACAGAAAATGTGTTCATGCGATTTGTTTAGCGTTTTCCCTAAAGTAGCAATTGAGGTTTACAGCCTCTTGTGAGGCTCCTGAGAAAAATTCTAGTGAGCTGTGACTTCTTAATGTTGCTATAGTAACCGATCAGAAGTTAATGAGGTTTTTGCTTTATATTTCAACACACATCCAGGAAACCTAACAACCAGTTAAATTACTTTTAATAAACATCTTACACAATGTACCCCTGAATGTAGGACAGATTTTTTTTTTTCAAAACCAAGTTAGGTAAGCTTGTTTCTATTAGTACAGTAGATACACATTGCTTAGAACTAACATCTGAACTGTCCCTTGAAGTAGCAATGTCTGTCTTGTTCTACCGATGGTGCATTTATTTTATGAACTGCAGTAATGCATTTATCACTGGAATTTTGGCAGGGTGTATATCTCTCTGAAGAAGCAGAGGCATTTACAAAAGAAAATGTAACTCCAGAGATACATAGAGTGGATCACATAAGACTGCTACAAATGCATATCAAAATTTTTAGCTTAAGCTTTGTAAGTTATTGCCTAATGTCTGACTGAATTTGAATCACAGCCCTGCATTTTTATTTTAACCACAGAGCTTCTACAAAGGTGCATGAATTATTGTCCCCTGTTGGATTTTGCTTCAAAGGGCACACTATATATTCAGAGATTTCTATATTTCGTTATTTATTTGTGGTACCATTCACTACATTTCTTCTGGATAGCTTACTCCTACTGCTTAGTGCATTGCCCTAAATAAGCCTTAACATCACACACATTTCAGCATTTTATTTTATTGTAAGTAGACATACAGCAGATAGTTTGGGGGAATTGTGAGTACCCTCTGCCTATTCCATTAAAACCAATCATTCAATTTCCAGGAGCAAAATTCTTGGTCCAAAATGCACAAGCTAAAAACTTCTGTGCAAATACAAATTATCGTTAAAGCAATAAAAGAAAGGACCTGCAATTCCTATCCCCACCATATATAGCACATAAATAAATCAGAAGTAGGCAAAGTAAAACAGTTTTAAAAGCTTCAACTTTTTTTGTGAAAGGAAGTTAATATTTTCAGTTATAACAGATTTGCAACATTCTTCTGTTGCATGGACCTCTGAGCAGGAGTTGGCATAAAGCCACTGACCAGTTCCTTCTGACTCCTTTTCACAGGTGCAGCTCTTCAGTGCCCTCCCTTATCAGGCTGCTATTGTGGCTCTTAACGGTAGAGAGATCTTGTGATGAATAGGGAATATATCCATACAATTGATGAATTCTGTTTGAAATTATTAACCTCATGTACCTGTGAGGCTGCAAACTCCATTTTGAATATTTTTGCCTTCTCTAGGCTGTTTGTCTGTCTCTAGGTTGGGTTTTATGCAGTGTTGTTGTAGCTCTGCCAGTCCCAGGATATTAGAGACAATGTGGGTAAGGTAATATCTTTTATTGGACCAACTTCTGTTGGTGAGAGAGAGACCAGCTTTTGAGCTTACACCGAGCTATTCCAAAGGCTGATGGCAAAAGAATAACAATAGAGTGTATCTGACCAAGCTTTGGAAATCTATTCAGTCTAGACCAATGGTTCCCAAACTTGTTCCACCGCTTGTGCAGGGAAAGCCCCTGGCGGGCCAGCTGGTTTGTTTACCTGCCGCGTCCGTAGGTTCAGCCGATCACGGCTCCCAGTGGCTGTGGTTTGCTGTTCGGCCGAGGGACATACTAGCTGCCGCTTCCAGTAACTCCCATTGGCCTGGAGCAGCGAACCGCGGCCGCTGGGAGCCGCAATTGGCCAAACCTGCGGACGCGGCAGATAAACTGGCCCAGCCTGCCAGGGGCTTTCCCTGCACAAGCGACAGAACAAGTTTGGGAACCACTGGTCTAGGCAAAAGACTGGTCCTTGTCCAGAAGAATTAGTTTAAGGGAAGTGTGTGTGTGTGTGTGGGGGGGGGGGGAGGTCAGCTTGGCAACAAAGCCACGTGGCAGGGGTTTGTGGGAAAGCTGTCACTTGACACGGCACTGAAGGTTTTAAAAAGGCAGAGCCTGATCTACTTGGGTCAGGGGCCATTTTCTCCAGTGTGTGAGGGAGGAGACCCCTTACCATGAAACATGCATAAGGCATAAGGATACCCCGCCTTTCTGTCTTCTTGGACCCAGACTGTCCCCCAGGGAGTGGTCAGGTAACTGAGACCGGGACATGCATTCAGTGTTTATTGTTGTGTATGATCTATACTTTCCCATGCTTTACATGATTAAGAATAAACAAGCATACAGATGTTAGACAGGGGAGTGTGTGTGTGTGTGTGTGTGTGTGTGTATGTTGACTGCTTCACAATGGTTGCATGCCCCTGCAAGAGATAAATTGTAAACCAGAAGCTTCACACCTATTGGGTGGAATTCCAACAGAGGGATGTGTTTAAATACTGGGGAATCTGAAGGCTTAGCCCTGTGACCAGAGGGGCCTGGCAACTGGACAGTGTGTTGCAGCATTCAGAGAGGGGTGCCAGACACAAAGTCTGCACTCTCAATGAGTGCCTGGGAACCCCAAGATTGGGGCAGTGGCTGGACTCTGTTCAGACTCCAGCAGCTTCAAAACCCCAGGGATACAGAACCGCAGAGTCTAAGATACTCCTCGCATCAATCCTAGTGGCCCAGGCCAGGAAGAGGTGCTCGCCGTGACCTGTGACGGGTCAGCTCAATGCTTTATAATGTTGTTGGTGTTTATTGTGTTACTAGTAAAATCTTCTTATGTCAAATACAATTATTGAGCTCAATACAGGAGTAACCTAGGTGGAAGTCAATGGCCTATGTAATACAGGAGGTCAAACTAGGTTATTTACTGGACCTCTCCGGCCTCAAAATCTATAAATCTATGAAACTCATGGGAGTTTTATCCTTAACTGTTGCAATGAATCAGCCTAGCTCCAATAACTTCACTGGAGATGTGTCGATTTTACAACAACTGAATCTCTGGCCCTGCGTGTGTAGCTTCGGTTCAGAGCATGGTAAAGACGCAGACCAGACAGCAGATGTAAAAAATCGGGACAGGGTGTAGGGGGTAATAGGTTCCTATGTAAGAAAAAGACCCAAAAATCGGGACTGCCCCTATAAAATCGGGACATCTGGTCACCCTAGCACATGCTTACACTGATGGTCTATTAAATACTGTCACTTTTGCATTGTTACAGTGTAGTACACCAGCCATTCACATTGGTCACTTTTTGACAAAGGTTTCCAGATTTCAACATTTAATCAACACCAAAACAAAAAACCTTCTAGTGAATGGAGCTGTCATGCATGTGATCTGTGTTCTGATGTTACCGTAAAGCATCTTCTGGGGATTATTTAGTGTTCACCAGTTAGCTAGGCACAAACACTTTGGGTAGATAGAGACATGTCCCCATCCCCACCTCTTTACCACCGGTGGATGTTATTGTCAATCCAGGTGCAGTATTAATGCCTTCTCACCCCTGGTTCTCCAATCCCAATCTGTGTGTGAATCATAACCACACTCTATCTGAGCAAAGAAACATATTATTAGCCCACTTAGCCAGACCTACAGTAAGATTTTGTTATATGGAAGTTGCTGTTACCCTTTAATATGCATCAAATGCAAGCTGCAAAGGAGAAAAAATGTAAAACTATAATAAGGAAGAACTGGAAGCCACAGCTGCTCACATGAAGAATTGGAGAATATCTAAAATACATAGTTTAAATATTTAAATAATGTTATTTTGGAAGGCTATCCTAACATATTGCTGTCTGTACCTGAGTCTCTCTCACTGTTAACTCTTTGCTTAGTTTCAGTGGTACTTATATGCTGAAGTCAAGCTGACAGTCACTTTGATTTACGACTCATTGACGGCAATGCGAAAACTCCCATTTACAGACTTGGATCCTTAATGTAATATCCATTTCTCAAATCAGCTCCTCAAATCCCTTGTCACTTGAGCACCTTGATATCATTTGGATGTATTGCTTTTGCAGGCTAATGGCTCTTGAACACTAATGTACAAAGACAAAGTTCCAGACTTGTAAAGATTCAGTTTTATTGCCAGTGCAGCCAATACCAATGGCAGAGAGAAAGTGAAGTTATAGAGGTTTCTCATTGTTGCTTGTGAAAAGGTCACGTTGCCACCCAGGCTCTTCCAAAGGATGACCCATGCTGAGCTTTGTAGTGTTGTTATGGCTGTGCTGGTCCCAGGACATTAGAGAGACAAGGTGAGTGAGGTAATATCTTGTAAACCTGAAAAACCAGACACTGGACAACTGACACCCATATAGCTCCCCATCTCTCAGCACTGCAGCCGCTAGGTTTCTTGTACTTCCTTCAGCTATTTCTTGTTTCTCTGACATTGCCCTTCCACTACATCACTCAGTATCTGAGGCATGAGCTTCAGTTGCTTCCTGCCCTTCCAAACTTGTCCTTTCCCTCCATTTCTGAGGCCCCTCCAATCTCTCCACCATGCACATATTTTTCGTGAGATGGTGAAACTGACCGACCTTTCCAAAAGCCGGTAAACCCAACAGGTACAATTATACATTTTCTCCTGTCACCTTTTATGATGCAACCCTCTGCACTTCCAAGCTACATTCTGAAGGAGTATACCCAAGACTCTTGGGGCAGGGGGGAAATGCTTTCTTAACCCAGTAGAGTTTCTGATCAACTGAATGTTGTAGCCAAATCCATTCTTTTCCATACACATTCACCCTCATGTGAATAGTTTAATTATATCTGAGCCAGTTTTAAAAGATGTTTACAAATTCATCTGATATCAGTTTGCCTGGCCCGAACATGCTTTTGAGATTAGCATGGAACACGATTAGCTCATTGGCTGTGATCCAGAAAAACCTCAGGCAACAGATATTAAGAAAGATGTTTTATAAATGCAATATCCGTTCAAAAGGAGATTTAAGAAAACATCAAAGCTGTAAAGAGAATGCAAAGCCTTATACAACATGTGAGACAAGCTACAGAAAATAAGTCATTTAAGCTCTGCTCATTTTGAAGAAGTTGGGGGAAATAAAATAGAGAACTATCAAGATTAAGTTTATAGTAATGGGGGAGAGGGAGATAGGAAAGATGTTTTTTAAGGGCTTTGCAAGTGGGGGAAAAAAGGCATTGAATATTTTGCACTCTTTTTAATCATCAATATTTTTTTAATATGTGAAAAACTAACTTAAAATGAAGCTGTCAAGAAAAAAAAGCAAACACATGTTTTCTTGTAAGTTACACCCTCGATTTTTTTAAAACACAATGTATTTTTCCTGATTTAAACTGTTAATTTAATTTTATATTTCATTCAGCTGGGGCAATGAAACACCAATAGACTGTCATGTTTACAGTGCTGAAAAGTATGTTTTACAGAAGACAAGGCTCTGACCTCTATTGTTTTGTTATTTAATTCACAAATATAATAATATTCACATCCACAGAATGTAAAACATTTGTAGTTTTATGTCAGATTCAAGATGTTTACTGGTAATGCATCTTCATAAGATCTAAGATACCAAAAAAAATCACTTTTTGATCTATGTGATTGACCGAATTATTTATCTGGACTATACCAACCTCCAACAAACACTTATTGAAATCAAAGCACAACCTCACAGCAAAAAATCGGACACTAATCTGTTGTTTGAACTACAGAAAGGAAACTACTAAGTGGCTGTCATAAAGTTAAGAAATGCTGTACAAAAAATAAGAATAATGCAACTAAAACAGAGCATCAAAAGAAACGTTTAGTATCAGTTTGTTTAGTGCCTTTTGTTTTTTGTTACAAACAATCCCTTCCTTAAGGAGACCCTTGAGATATATGCCAGGACAATGTGTTGACATTGGAGAGACAAAGCCACAAGTCTGTTTGTTAGAGGTGGGAAAATCTCATAAGGTGAGTTAACGTACCATTTTTTATTATGATCCTCACCATCTTGGGGGGGGGGGAAAGAGCTGAATGTGTATCATCTGTTATCTTGTCTTTTGACTTAAAAAAAGTCTCCAAATACATTTTCTATGAAGTAGCTTTAGGGATTTCAAGACTGAATGAATTATTACCAGAGCAGTATGAGCTTGGAGGCACCATATTTGCTTCAAACCTGGCAAAAGCTAGTCCAAGTCCCTGAGGCTTGCTTGTCTGCCTTCCTAATGAAGGAAAGAATGATCTTAAACACAGATGGTTCTGTGTGAGCCTGCTACCCTACCCAAACTTATAACATTTACAGGCTGGTGAGTGCATTTAGCAAAGATCTCTAGAGTCCAGAACTGCAACCTCAATAGCTTTGATGGATAGATTAGATGTTAAATATCCATTCTAAATTGGCAGCTACACTATCCTTCCATTTAGTAAATTGAACTGAAATGTTCTTAAAGCTTACTTTGGTTTATATTAACCTTGTGCTCCTTAATCACTTTTAAAGAACCAAGAAGTGCAGAACAGGAATGGAAACGTAACTTCAAATAGCCTCTTAGCTGAGAAAACAAAGATGAATAGAAGAAAAGATTGAAAAAGAAAAAAACTCTCATACCCACCTGATCACTTTTGACCTATAAAACCCTAAATCACTTGGGACCTCTCCACATGAAATCAAATCACTTATCTGCACTGGAGCTCAGCACAATCTTGTCCCAAAAGTCATGGCTCTTTGGTTCCTTCTTTCACCACTGTGCAACACTTGTGTAAATATCCAGAACATATTCCTCGTCCTTTTGCTATTGCAGTGGCATGAATTATAGAAAATTTCTGTGGTAGATTTCTATTGGTCAGCACAGAATGCAATATTAGTGGAAGGCACAGAGGTGCTTGCTTGTTTGCTTGCCACTGCTATAGAGATTTACAGCATGTTTGGCCCCACAACTAAAGCCTAGTAACAACTCACTCTTCAAAGCACTCAACCTAGATAAAGCTACCCTTTAAAATGTGGTTTTTTTGTTTGTTTGTTTGTTTTTTAATTTCAAAGCCCAATTCTTTGGTGCCTTGACACCATCACAGACCGCTGAGGTTTCAAAGAGCATGAGGTAACTTTCAAACTAGTTTATAGGCCTTCCAAGGCTGTTCTCAGACTGACTTCTCCAATGTCTTGGGTTGATTGTGTGGTTTGACTATAACCATGATCTTGACCTGAATGCCGTTATTTTTTTTCCAGCTAGGTTGCCATTACAGTTGCCCTGACACCTTAATAGCATTGTCTTCATCATTTTCGAAAGCTCTCAGATAATTCCTGATTGTTCTGCTTTGCCATAAAGTGGAGGATCTACTGTTCCCATAAAAAAAGTCACCTTCCAAGCCATAGAGATGTAACCATACAAACAATTCAAGAGTTGATGTTTCCTTAATGTTTCTAAGGCTGTGAAGCTGAAAGCAGTGCCTTTTGAATAGAACAAGTTGGGGTTTTGTATAACCATGTAAACATGAAGTGCCCTTTGAAGACAATAGGAATCTTTCATTGACTTCCGGGAGTCCTGGATGAAGCCTGAAGTGAATGAAATTCCTTTTAAATATGATATACCTTTCTTCGATCTGGAGTGCAAGTGTTTCTTGTTTTGATAATTAAGATAACCTTTTGTTGAAAGATCTAGCCATTGTACCGCTACATTATATGTGCATTGCTGATGTGAGACTGTTTTCAATCTGAAACCACTCAATGAAATACTTTGAGATGAGCTTTGAAGAAATTGAGTCACACATGAGTGTATGCAATGTTGTAGCTGTGTCGGTCCCAGGATATTAGAGAGACAAGGTGGGTGAGGTAATATCTTTTATTGGACTAACTTGTATTGGTGAAAGAGACAAACTTTCCAGCTTACACAGATCCCTGTCGGCCACTTTTCACAGGTGAAATGTGTTCCTATAAATTCAGTGTTTTGTTTTTTAAAGCACTGGCATCTGAGTCATACCATATTTTCAGTGAAACATTCACACAGTAAATGGAGAGTCCTGGAGAGAACATGGCATTACTGATTTTCACATAATGGGACCAATATACATAAAAGTCTTGTGCCAGCTCATTCATTCTGGAATGAAGAACTGAGAATAAAATGTTATATCCCTCCAAAGAGAGAGTCAAATTCCAGTATCAGGAACAAGATACAAAGTCTCACTCTTCTCAAATATATGTATTCAGCTAGACAACTTTGCAGAAGGCTATAATGTTTCATGATGATCCTATCCGTTTGCAGTTTCCAAATCCTGTCGTCATAAAGCAAGGAGGCCTTTGTGTTACACTACAAAGTCATTAGAATAATAAAATCAAAGCACTTAGAGTTGTAGCTATTTGGCCAGATTATCTTTCCACAGGAATTTGGGGGCAGGCTCAGAACTTCTCTTCACAGTGCAAAATGTAGACAGCAGCGGCTGACAAAACATTTGGGATTTGATTCTATGACCATATCAGTTTTAGACTGATAACACCACTGATTTCAGTGAAGTTTTTCCTGCTTTACACTAGTGTAAGTAAAGAAACAAGCAGGCTCTTGGCCTGTTTAAAATGATCTTTAAATGATACTTGCTTCATGTGCATGTCAGGAAAATCCCACTTGCATTTGAGCCATGCTGTCCTAAATAGTTGTGAAGCAATTTTGCTTTCAAACATTTTCTGCATTTGACTCCAGAAGCAGTTGCATTTCAGTCCGAGATGAAATGATTCTGATACATTGGGCCAATTCCTGTGGCTCAAGCAAGGGTTGTGGAACTCCTTAAATGTTGCACAGCAGAATGGATTGGGGGGAGTTAGCGAGAGCAGAGGCTATGCACGTCTTGCACAGCTCTGCAGGGACGGCTTCCATGTTGTTGCAGACAGTAATTTTGAAGGGGTCCTGAAACACTGTGCAACTAGGCCACACTGCCTGCTGTGCTGACTGGGGGACCCACTGTATGACATGGGAGAACACAGCAGTGGCAAGAATAATGCAGCTCTAGGTCTGCATTAGCAGCTGTGAAGAGGCTTCATTATCTCTCTGTAGTCAAGGGAAAGGATTCTGGCCTCCCAACTGTATGGCTTATTGCCTTCAGCTGTACAGTAAAGACATAATATGGCAGATTGGAAATGATCTGGGATTTTTCTGAATTAAAGGTGCTATACAGTAGAAGACATGATTATTTTATTATGGAAAAGGAGACACTTATTTTATGGATTGGGGAGAAAAAAGTAATTTAACTAAATAGGCCACATTTTCAAAAGAGTACAAAGCTACATGAACAGTTCTAAGCATCCTCAACTTGCACAATACAAACTCCAGCGAGAGTGCATGCTAGCCATGAGTTATGCATATCCATCTTTCTCTCTCTCTCTCTCACTCTCTCTGCAGGAGGAAGCCATGCTTTGTGTGCCCAGAGTTTAGCTGCACAGTTTTAAACATTTATCCAAAACTTTCATTTCTTTTGTTGGCTTGCAAAATGTCACAACCTAATTTAATCCTGGGTCTGATAATTAGTAAAATGTCTGAGGCCACATAGTGTCCTTTTGTCAGCTGCTGATTGTTGTGGTTATTAATATTAATATAGTATCAATATATTGATATAATATTATGTGATGTGGAGAAAGTAGATAAGGAAAAGTTATTTACTTATTCCCATAATACAAGAACTAGGGGCCACCAAATTAAATTAATGGGCAGCAGGTTAAAAACAAATAAAAGGAAGTTCTTCTTCACACAATGCACAGTCAACTTGTGGATCTCCTTGCCTGAGGAGATTGTGAAGGCTAGGACTATAACAGCGTTTAAAAGAGAACTGGATAAATTCATGGAGGTTAAGTCCATTAATGGCTATTAGCCATGATAGGTAAGGAATGGTGTCCCTAGCTTCTGTTTGTCAGAGGGTGGAGATGGATGGCAGGAGAGAGATCATTTGATCATTACCTGTTAGGTTCACTCCCTCTGGGGCACCTGACATTGGCCACTGTCAGAGGACAGGATACTGGGTTAGATGGACCTTTGGTCTGACACAGTACGGCCATTCTGATGTTCTTACGTTCTTAGCATTCAATTGTTTGATTTTTTTTTATATCTTTCCTAGACATCGAGGCATTTCGCAGACTTAGAAATGATACACTTCATTTAGAACTGACATGCCTCCATTCCTGATGAGATTTGTGGTAGCCATTAATACTGTCAGCAACACGACAAAGATGAGGACGATACTGTATGGAATTGAGGTCACAAGGCAATGGAAATGGAATATCTTTTCTTAGGGTGAAATCTGATCCCTTCTGACACCATCTTTCTGCCTAGCACCACATTACTAAAAAGTGGCAGCAAAGTGCCCTCCCAAACAGAAGGCAAGGCTGTCCCCTCTCTCTGCACACCACAGAGATCAAATGTCTTCATCTCCACTGGGTCAGCACTCTGCAGGTTTGGCCTGGGGTGGAGACAGCGGAGCAGAGGTACAGCCACACCATGTTACACACATCCTGGCTAGCTCATCAAACCTCTTATTTCCTAAGTGGAAATATGCTTGGTAATTACTGCCCCTTTGCACCTTCTATCCCTTTCCAAAGTGGGGCAGGATGCATAGTGTCTTGTGGAAGTAAATCCAGGCACAAGCACAGAGTTTAATGCTCTTTCATGGTATGTCTACAATGCAGCAGGGAGTGTTCTTCCCAGCATTGGCAGAGACACACACTAGTTCCACTCAAGCTCGTGCACTAAACTCAAGCCACACTAGCATGTCTCTGTTTTTCCACATTGGAAAACCATGCTCCCAGGTGCTGAATAGACATACCCTTGTTGGCTGGGCTCCAATAATCTGCTTCACATTTTAATGATTAGTGTACAAGGCTAATTTGCAGTACGATTGGGATTCTCAAACTACAACAAAAGGCAAAATCATTAAATTCCTCCCTCAGAGTTTCACAAACCTACAAGTAAGTGTGTGTGTGAATAATAAACAAAAACAGCTACGATTTTCAAAGCCACTTGAGGGGATTTAGATGCACAATGTCAATATGTAAATCTCAGGCCAAACCTTTGCAGCTCCGTTACGCATATGTCATATAAGCACTGTCATTATTACAGCCCCATAGACCTTCATCATTGGTCACATTCAAATTCAGGATTGCCATGGTGTTAGAAAGGTCTGCTTTTCAAAGATTCCCAAAGAACTGCTAAGAGTGTTGCAGTCATTTTACCATCGATAGCTTTTTTGCTTCTGCACATTTTATTTTCTCCATAAATAACCTGCTTGTTTCCTCCTTTGGTGCCTCTGAATGAGCACAGAATAGAAGTCAGGATGTATTTATCTTCCCTGTTCTGCCTTTTCTGTGCTACATAACACTGTCAATGCACATGCCGAGTTTCCCCAACAGCAGTTTTATATTTCCTTTGTCTATGTTTACCATTGGATGTTAGCCTGCACTCTGTTTCTGTATGCTTTAACCTCCTTTTACTCTTCCTTTTTGTAAATCCTTCACTCATTTCTTTTGCCATCATTTTAAAGCACTTCCTTTACAACCTGCAAATGCTTGAAGTCTTGAGTCTGTGTTGTGAGAACATTTTCATTGTGGCTTCCAATTTCCTTTCCATATTTTCCTCCTTTTGTTCATTCTTTGGCAGGAACATAGTCCAGATAACATTCCTTATAAACGTTGATAGAACTCTTTCTCCTCCAGTCCTGCTTTCTGGGCACTGTAGTTCTGATAGGCTGTAACACATGGAGGTATATTGGGTGTCTTTTCTCCAATAGTGAATGTCGGACCAACCTGAAGTTAATGCACCTTAGCTGTACATCTGCCAATAGTGGATGCCTTTCCCTTTTTTTTTTTTTTTTTTTTACTTGGGTTTGAATTTTGTCATCTGTAACCTTGTCTAACTATAGTAGGAAATTTACCTATTGCTAACAATGGGTATCAATATTCAGTGCACTCGGTCCAGTGTTGAAAAAAGCTGAATTCTATGTATAGACAGGACCAAACTGTGTCCAGCATAATTTCAGAAACTGTGGCTACACTTTGTTGTGCTCACAGCTCAGTTTTCTCACTGTTTCTCATTGTGGGCTGAGGTAACTTGTTCTCTTGGGGAAAGTGCTGTCTGGCAGCAGATTTGTCACACTTGACTACCTTCCATCCATCCAGGTTCAGTTGTAATGTTGTGTGGAAGTAAATACAGATACGATGCTACTGTTCTTTGATTAGCAGAGCTCCAGCAATCTGTTCCACCCTATCAGCCCCTAGAGAAGATTAATATCCAGCAGTGCTAAGCATCTCATTTTGCCATACAGTAGACTTAAAGGAACAGACCGCTACAAGGCACAAGTAGGAGGAGCCAGGAGAGCAATACGGAGGGTTGGAAGCTTTAGGGATGTCCAGAAATCTGCAGGATTGTCATTTGCATTTCGTGTGGATCCTTGGACTCCTCTGAAGTTGCACATCATATTGCTAGCGCTCTGCAAGGGTCAATCCTCAAAGAATGTAAACTCTGAGTTTTGTACCTGTTATTTTCCCCCCAAAAGAGCAACATGGGGGCTAGGGTTTAAAATGCTTTCTCGTAGCACTGAAAAATATCACTCAGATCTCCCTGCATGCAAACAGTGTCAAAACTGAGGCGGTGAAGAAAGGTCAAAGGACCTTCACTGGAATAAGATCATAAAAATGATTAACTGAGGCTGTAGTTTTAAATTCCATGGACAGGAGCAGCCTGTTCATTTTTCTTTCTTTCTGGGTCATTCCACTTTTACCTCAGCAAATGAGAAGTATTAAAGTAGTCGCAAGGCAGATGTCACAGGGGATCAGACTTCAACTTGGATAATTACATCTTGCCCACCTACATTCCCTTGTTGCTTCAATTCAACATTTAGCAGTCAGCACTAGATTCCGTTATTGCTTCAGTTAAATACGTCGGGCCAGATTTTCAGAGGTAGCCTCTGATCTTTTGTCTGCATTTTTTACACCTGCAAATAATTGCATGCATAGATAATGTCAATATTCCCGATTTTTGTGACTTTATCATATTACATATTTTTTATTACAGACTCAGTGCTTGGAGTGATGGGATTATGTGAGAATGTCAACTTTCATTTAAAAACAAAAGTGATATTTTGGCTTGAAAAGTGGCCCAAGTGCACCATAAAGGCTTAGAAACCAGAAGGCAAATTAAAAGAACCCCAAATGTTTTCTTTTTACAAAATCTCATGAATTCTAAGCCAAAATGTATCTGTAATTACTGTATTGTTCAAAAATTATATCAGGCCTCACAAATCATGAGATTGGCATAAAATCATGAGATTTAAAACAAAATCTGGAGCACACTGTAGTAGGAAGTAGGTGTACTAGCAAAGTGACCTGTACCAAGAGCTTGTTTGGAATAGCGAAGTGCAATTGTAGTTATAAAGGGATAGATGAGGTTATAAACATTTCCTGTGGCCGTGCTGTCCCCAAGCAAACCATGGAACGCATTGTGACTAACAGTCACAATTCTCATCTTGCTTCCTGCAGGCAAACTGCTCTGCTGTATTGGTCGGTGCTCTCTGTGGGTGAGGAGTACAATCAAAGCTTCTCCCACTCCATGCCCAGCTGTCTCCCCAGTGCTATGAACCACAGGGTGTATGGAACCTGAATGTCAACTTTGACTCCAAATATGCCATTTTAATATTATTGTCGCTAGTTTATAAGGTGGGTGTATTAAGAATGAGTTTGAATTTAATTAGAAAGGCCTGAAATGTAGATGAAAATCACCTTCAGATGAATTCTGGATGTTATAACCCCATTGTCATTTTCCTGTATCCCAAATTATGGACTTTTTAGAACTATGCAATCCTTATTCGCTGCTTTCAAGGAAAGGAATACATTGTTATGTGAGGGACATACTGTTCCCTTGACATCCTTAAACATTGCAAATGCTTCAGAAAGAGGGAAGACATGACAATCTATACTCCTTTTCCTCCTCCCTTTCTTTGGCAAATTCCTACTTGGGCACTTTAGCTAGCTAGGAGATGTTGCCTGATCTATTGATAATGTATTAATTATACTGGTTACTTAAAAATTCCCAATTAACACTCTGAGATTTGATTATCAGAGGGGTAGCCATGTTAGTCTGGATCTGTAAAAACAACAGAGTCCTGTGGCACCTTTAAGACTAACAGATGTATTGGAGCATAAGCTTTCCACGGGTGAATACCCACTTTGTCAGATGCATGACGCACGATGCACGAAAGCTTATGCTCTAATACATCTGTTAGTCTTAAAGGTGCTACAGGACTCTGAGGTTTAATTGGTTCTCATCCCAAGATCAGGCCCAGTTTTATTACAATTCCTGTTTAATTGGGAACCCCAATGTGCAGAGTGGCAACACTCACACTTAATAAAACTATTACAAACACAGAAGATTTTTCCTAACACAGTTAGCAAAGTTCCAAACACTCCAACCCTGGAAGGTAGGTAGAGAGAATACAGAATGAGCTGAGTATCCATATACTCACACCATCCCTTGCAGAACAACCTAAGTGTTCCCCCTCCTCTTCCCCCTCACCATCACCAGTGGTCGTCATCCTGGCATCTCCCAACACACGCGGGCTGGAATACAGCTGTTACAATGTGTTATACTGACACCACGATGCCTTATGAATATACAGTAGGGGTTTCAGCCCCTTGTCTTTGTTTGTAGTTCCTCACTCTACTAATGGTGCGGTGCCCTTCTCCCATAGGTTATTGTCAAGGCTGGATCCCCACTTTGAACTTTAGGGTACAAATGTAGGGGCCTGCATGAAAACTTCTAAGCTTAACTACCAGCTTAGCTCTGGTTCCGCTGCCACCATTTCCCAATTTTTCCCTCCCTGGGAAGCCCTGAGAAACCTTTCACCAATTCCCGGGTGAGTACAGATCCAAACCCCTTGGATCTTAAAAACAAGGAAAAATCAATCAGGTTCTTAAAAAGAAGGCTTTTAATTAAAGACAAAAGTAAAAATCATCTCTGTAAAATCGGTATGGAAATTAACCTTACAGGGTAATCAAACTTAAAGAGCTCAGAGGACTCCCCTCTAGTCTTAGGTTCAAAGTACAGCAAACAAAGATAAACACTCTAGTAAAAGGTACATTTACAAGTTGAGAAAACAAAGGAAAACTAGCACACCTTGCCTGGCTATTTACTTACAAGTTTGAAATAGGAGAGACTTGTTTAGAAAGATGTGGAGAACCTGGATTGATGTCTGGTCCCTCTCAGTCCCGAGAGCGAACACACTCCCAAACAAAGAACACGAACAAAAGCCTTCCCCTCCCCCCCCAAGATTTGAAAGTATCTTGTCCCCTTATTGGTCCTTTAGGTCAGATGCCAGCCAGGTTACCTGAGCTTCTTAACCCTTTACAGGGAAAAGGATTTTGGAGTCTCTGGCCAGGTGGGATTTTATAGTACTGTACACAGGACAGCTGTTACCCTTCCCTTTATAGTTATGACAGTTATTAATCCTTTTACCTCAAGTTCATTAACATATGCATCCATTAGGTACCATAGCATCTCATGTTGAAACGTATGATGATGTCCCTAACTTAAAATATCCCAAGCTGGTATAAACTAGCATCTTATGGTTACCTGTCAGCAGTTTCGTCATTACCACATTCTATCTTGTGCTATCTTACTCTTGGAGAGCTACTTATTCTAAGGCTTTTGGGGGCTTTGGGCCTTGATTAGTTTAGCTAAGCTATTGTTTTATAGGCCTCATTGCATTAGTACCTTAACTTACAACCATGCATAGACCTATGAACTTATACCTATAGGCTACAGATATTGAATGGATACATTGATAAAAGTGGGAAATAAGATTTAACCCACCAAAGGTCTCAAAATATGTTTAATCCCTAAACCAGTAATTTAATGTCTCTTAAGGGATTGCAAAGAATTTACCTACAAAGAATGCTTTAATTTAATTTGCTTTGTACAAAAGCAAATGAGGAATCCTGTTACAAGTGTTCAGGCTCATATAATGAGGGATAAATGATGCCTATCAACCAAACATTAAGGCCACATACTTATAGCTATTGCTGAAAGGAAAGAGAGATTCTGATTTTTTCAGAGGGTGTTTCCTTATCTCTGAACAACTAGGCAACCTGGAGCCATTCTTGATATTTAAGATATTTGCTAACAACTACAAATTCCTGTATTATAATAAGGCATGGAACTTTGAATTAAGTATAGTAAATTCATGAATATGTAGCTAAATTTGTTATGTACCTTATATTTGTAAATAGGCATTTATATTAGTGTAGGAAAAATAATTAAGTTACTAGTATAAGTGATGGTGTTGAGATGCCTAGTGACATACATATTGAATATAGGAATATGTATACAAAGATTAAGAGGAACAACTGAATTTAACAAAAGGCGATATTATTGGTTAGAAATAGTGTTCTTTTTTGTATTGCTAATGTTTTTGAAGTTATCTAGGATAATGCCTAAAATAAAAAGAGTACTGTAAATACTTGAAGTTAGGATATTAATTTCATAATGAACCTTGGAAGTTGTTAGAAATTAGAATCAATCTGGAGAATAAAACTTTCCTAAACTTAAAGGCAGGATAGGATAAAATTCTCCTATAATTAAGGCTAGTTGTAAAAAGAATGAAGAATAAACATTAAACTCCAAGATTGATGAAATGTCAATAAAATACCAGTCAATTTACAACAGAATATGAAAGACTGTTATAACTGTTAAATGTTTCAAAAAGAATGAACAGAAAACAGAACTAAAACACTTCTTAAATAATTCTGTTAGTATTAGACATTTTAAGTGACATGCTAAATAGGACCTAAAGAATTCCAGGAAGAACTGGAACTATGCAGAAAGACATACTTTTCTGTGGTTGAGCTGCCACCTTCTGAATGGGTAGAAAAATGCAATTACATCTGACCTGCCTAAATGATAAATTTATCACCTGTAACCCAAGTTGTATCATCCCAAAATTTGTAATGCCCGATGAAAAGGTGCCAACATCAAACAATTTATCCTTCTAGAGGACAATCTATTTAGTCAGTGCAACTGAATGAAAGAAGAATGCATAAAAGAAAACACATTACCACAGATAAGTAGTAGCATCCTCACCTAAAGATCAACAGATCTTGAACACAGAGTTATCTTGATCAATTCAACGAGTGCCTACTGCAAGCAAGAAGTGATCAATTTGATTCTCCTCTCCCAAGGGAGTGATTTGCTTTTAACAAAAGAAAATTTCTGTTCTTCAAGGGATGTCAAGACTTGGTCTTGAATAAATGAAAATATTGCTTTGCTAGATAATTGAATGCACTGGCATTTAGATTTTTGTTCCATGAATCTAGACTATTATGCTGGTAGGATTTAAACATTGAGGGATGTCTGAAATTAGTAAACGGAACATCTTCCATACATATTACCGAGCTATCCTGGTTTCAAATAGTAGACAGAAAAACCACACTAGGAAAATAGAGAACAACATTCAGATTTGAACAATTTTCTCCTAAGAAAAATAATTGAACTGTTATATAATTTAAATCTGACACATTAAAATAAGTGGCTTTGGTGCATGATTTAATTGCTAGTTTCCAAATAGAGTGCACTGTATCCTTAAGAAAATATTGTCTTCATTTTTCACATTACGGCTGATTTAACCATCACCCAGTTAACTAACGGTGTCTTCTTTACTCCTTGAAAGAGAACTGACACTGTGTTTATAACTGTGCATGTGCATGTACCTGAATCATTAAACTGTACTCATTTGTGTCAAAATAGCTTTGTGATAGTTCATGGTTTATGGCGATCTCTTGTTCCATTGTCCTACCAAAAATAACCCCTAGACTTTAGTACTACTATGAACTTATTAGTATTACCAAACACCACCGTTTTGCTATCAGCTACAAGTAGTTCACCATCAACCCCTTCTCAGCAACTACACTGTGCTGCCTGTGTGAGAAGAAAACTTCAGATTACAAAGTTACACTGTGTGTGAGAAAGGAAGCATACTGGAATGCTTGCTTACAAAGCACTGAAAAGAACAGTGCAAGTAACAATTCCAGAACACCAGGTAGGATTTAGACGTCCTACCAAACCTTCCCCTCCTGACACATGATCAGTTACAACAACATAATAACATATAAGACAACACTTAACACTAAGAAAAAAATACAGTGCCATCTATTGATGGAGGTACTGCCTTCACACTCATCAATACAATACCTCATAACTCTCACCTTGCTTCACGCTTCGTGTGTGTATGCTACAAATGATCAATTACTTTTCTATATACCTTTTGAAATAATTGATTTACATTGGTCTTGCATTTCAGTTAACTTTGCACACAGACTTGCCATAAGCAGGTTATTATAGGCTGTCTCTGAACACCTAGAGATTGTTCAGAAATATTGAAGATCACCATAGCTTTGGCTTGAAGCCCAGTACTTTGCTCAGTTTAGTGATCCATGATTTCTTTTATTCATTTTTAGTGTCAATGTGCATTGTCCTTACAAAGACTATTGGACTTTGAAGTTGCAGCTCTGGAATGCAAAGCACCTTTTTCATCCACAGAACAGAGTTTTGCCACCTGCTGATTTCTCAGGCACTTTGAATTAAAGTGAAAAAGTCCTCCCTTACCAAAAATAATTTTATTTGTGTCATGCTCTTTCCCTTTCCCAGGAATAGACTGTATCACAGTCATACTATATCATATTACATATTGGGATGTGGTGGTTTGCAAAGAGATGGATTTATTTTCCCCATAGCTATGCTGAGACCATCAGATGCCTTCTCTTAGAGTGACTCCTTCAAGCTTTTATCTAGTAAATTTTAAGTAAAATGAGCTAAAAGTAGTTTCAGTGGGTAATCTGCTGTTGAGTCCCCCTGCCCAATTTTGCAGTTTTAGAAACATTTTTTCCATATTTTAATTTTTTCTCAGCCCTGTGATATGTGAATGACCCAGACAAACAATGGTATGTGAAATGAATGAAGACAAAGTGCATATATTTCATTATATCTTTCTCCTAGCCTTTCATATGTCACTTATTCTCTTTGACTTAAGGTCCTTGGGCCAGAGACCATGTTCTCCTATGTGTTTACACAGACCCTAACAAAATATGGACCTGATTTTGATGGGGACTATAGGCTCTACTATAATACAAATAGTGATTAATGATAACACAACTGATTATAAAAAGGGAAATATTAAATTGACTATACATAGTGCTGTCAAATCTCAAAGTAAATGAACTAGAAAAATTGAATTTTTTTTCCTTGTTACCCCTTTTTGGTTCTAGTCATCTTAGCTGTCACTTGACTTATAACAAGTAGGTAAACAATATTCAGGCTAACTTATAACTTTTAAGTTGACAGTGTTGTTCTAAGTAATAAACAATGATTTCTGAACTGTGCTTTCAGTTGCACTTTTCTAAATCCAGAATAAGTATAGTGACTGTAATGGAGTTACTCCAGATTTACATTGACGAGTCAGAATAGAATTTGACCAAATATCAGTCAGGCAAAAGGCCAGTGGTCTCAATGCCCCTTTCCCATTTGCAAATTAATTGTCAGGGGAAATAATAGGATTCTAATTTTTACTGTTAGACTAAGCCTTTTAAAATTCTTCCTGCCCTGCAGAAAGGGAGTGTCTTGTTTGCAGGAACTCAGTGTTATTCAGTGGAATTCACCCTGCAGGACAGAAAACATTTCAAGGACCAGGACTGTACTAACAGTAAATGGAGCTATACCAATTTAAACCAGTTGAAAATCTGTCCCATTAGTTTTCTGAGTAGGATTGTGCAGATCTGATTTGACTAAGGTGGAAGGATGGAGGACTAAATCTATACAAAAATCCAGTAAAGCAAATGTTAACCTAGAAGTAACAGATCTTAGGTATTATTTCCCCCATGTAGATGCACTGCTGTATCTTAATTTAATTTTATTTAGTCAGATAATAACTTCCAAACATTTCTATCCCCAAAGTTCTCCAAGCTTGATTTTGTTCCATGTCACACATGCCAAAAAACAGGATGAAAATGTGTAATAAATGTAATGAAAGGCAGCATTTTAGCCAGTGCAAAGTGATAGGTCTCTTTTCTAAAAATAAGCATCTTATGTGCACATTTTGCCAAAATCCTTGACACTGCAAAGTGCTTAGAAACCATTTGTGTGCATGTAGCAGGTTAATCTGGATTCACAATGGATGCAAATGTGTGTGCTGGTGAGATACAATGTAGACTGACTTGCAAAATGAATTTGCCCTGTAAAGATGTGCTGAGTTGTACAATAGCAAACATGCTTAGGGGTGAGGGCAGGTGTATTCACTCATCCACTAAAACACAAATACAACTTTATACCAAGGACAGCTGGTAGTCACTCCCGGAAGAAGATCTTTGATGAACTGTAATTTATATGCTGCTCATTGATGCTGAGAAGGTGCAAGGATCTTCCCTGCTGTACCTTGCACCTCCTTGCCACGCAGGGGCCAGCCATCATTACAGACCTGGTGTGATTGGATATGTTACTATGCTAGACTTGGTTAGCACCACTAATATTTCTAGCCACACAAACAGGGGAAGCAGAAAGGAGAAAGAGGTCTGTTCCTTCTTCCAGGGCCAGTGGAGCTACTGATGACAGAGGGGCACGCACATTACATCCTCTTAATACTATAGCTCTCTGCACAGCTGGGGGCTCTGGGAAGCACAAAGCTTCCTACAGCTCCCACTTGGACAACGTAGTTCCACACTGGGTCATGTCCTTAACAGCATTGAAACAGGAGAAGGAGTTCTCACCAAACCAGCCAATAAGAAGAGTGTTACAAGTATTCTATATTAAAGATCTGTGTGTATATAGATATCTAATGTAGGAACCAATCCAAAGCCCTTTGTAGTCAATGGGAGTCTTTCCTTAGTTTTTTAATGGACATTAGATCAGGCCCCACATAGAGTGCCATGTACTGACAAATATAATTGTGTAGAATTGTTCATAGGTTTGAAGATCAATAAAAAGTTACTGTTGCGGGCAGCGGGGGGCACTGAAAAGGGCTACCCGATTACACAGCTCATGACAAAGGGAGATCTGTAAAGGAGGTGCTGCTCCCACAAGCTATGCAGAGGTGGCAGGGGCTTTCCCTTTATGCTCTTTCCTGCTTTCTGTTACTTTAGGCCTGTCATAAACATACAGCTAAGGGTCGCATAAAATCCCTCTTTACCCTATAAAGGGTTAATTCCTCTTTTACCTGTAAAGGGTTAAGAAGCTCAGGTAACCTAGCTGATACCTGACAAAAAGGACCAATAAGAGGACAAGATACTTTCAAATCTGGGGGGGGGAGGGGAAAGGCTTTGTCAGTCTGTTCTGTGTGCTTGCTGGAGATAGATCAAGAAAGTAAGCAATCCAGCTCCATTAGTATTAGTTAGTACTAGCGAAGGAATGCGTTAGCTTACTTTTATTTTGGCTTGTGATTTCCTTTGTAGGAGGAGGGAGGTTTGTCCCGGGTTTTGTACTTTAAGGTTTTGCCCAGAGGGGAGATCCTCTATGTTCTTGAGTCTTTTGTTATTCTGTAAAGTACTTACCATCCCGATTTTTAGAGGTGATTCCTTTACCTTTTCTTTAATTAAAATTCTTCTTTTAAGAACCTGATTGATTTTTTCATTGTTTTAAGATCCAAGGGTTTGGGTCTGTGTTCACCTGTACCAATTGGTGAGGGGATTATTCTCAATCCTGCCCAAGAAAAGGGGTGTAGGGACTTGGGGGGATATTTGGGGAAGGTAGGGCTCCAAGTGGACCTCCCTAAATGTTTGTTTAAATCACTTGGTGGTGACAGCGTTACTTAATCCAAGGTATAAGAAAAAAATTTTGCCTTGGAGTTTTTAACCTAAGCTGGTAGAAATAAGCTTAGGGGGTCTTCATGCAGGTCCCCACGTCTGTACCCTAAAGTTCAGAGTGGGGAGGAAACCCTGACAAGGCCCTACTTAGAAGGCATGATGTATTTGAATGTATTGAGCAGTGTCGAATCTGTTTATGTGAATTTGTAGTTATCGTTTCTTAAGAAGTTGCTTAGGTTGAATCTGTTGTTATATAGTGCTTACTATGTTTCTTCTTCTCTCTCTGCGGTACAGAGTCAATCAGCCATCATGGCTCCAACCATATGTACATGTCTGTGTTTCTAATCAGGGATTCATGCTATGTTTGCAATACACAACAATTGCCGACGAGAATTTCAAGGACCTTGTGTACATCCGAGTAGCAAAACAAGCTGTGACATTACTTGAAGTCCTTGTGGGAAAGAGCATCTGCTACAACAATGAGTACTCTGAACTACCAAACTAACAGCAATGAAGTGAATCGGCAGGCAATAGTTGGAAAAATGAAGGTCTTTGACAATGCCACGGAAGTCTGGCCTATACAGAGGCTGGAAAAGTATTGGAAATAAATGAGATTCCCCCAGGAAAAAAAATGTAGCAGCATTACTGAGAGTGATGGGAGGAAAAACATACAGTTTAGTATGCAATCTGATCGCCACAGAAAAGCCATCAGTGCAAACTGTTCAAGAGAACTTGTGAGCCAATCCCCTGATGATAGGCAAAAAATTCAGGTTTCATAAGTGGAATCAGCTTGAAGGTGAATCTGTTTCCTCCTTTGCAACAGTGTTAAAAAGATTATCAGAACACTGTGCTTTTAAGGATGGGCTTAACGAGCCCCTAAGAGACAGATTTGTGTGTGGCCTGCTTAATGAAAGCATACAGAAGAGCCTTCAATTGGGAAATATCTTACCTTTAAGCACATAGTAGAAATTGGAGCAATGACGGAAACTGCAACAAGAGATGCAACAGAATTTTGTACTGGCATTAAAACAGAAGTAGGAATACATAAACTATCCATAACCCAAGCAAGAGCTGGTTCACTCAGCAAACAGACACACTATCGGTATGGAAAAGGGTTCCACACTCCTTGTTATTGCCAATGTAAATATTCCTATTATAGAAGCTGTAATAAACAAGATCATATCCAAGTGGTTTGTCGCACTAAGAGAAATAAAGAAGAGGCCAAATCAGGGCATAGAAAAAGGAATATCAACGTATACTCTTTAGACCAGGATCAACAACCTTTGGCACGCAGCCCATCAGGGAAATCTGCTGGTGGGCCGGATGGTTTGTTTACCTGCAGTGTCCGCAGGTTCGGCCGATCACAGCTCCCACTGGCCGCGGTTTGCCGCTCCAGGCCAATGGGGGCTGCGAGAAGTGGCGCAGGCTGAGGAATGTGCTGGCCGCCGCTTCCCGGTGCTCCCATTGGCCTGGAATGGTGAACCACTGCCAGTGGGAGCTGCGATCGGCTGAACCTGCAGGTAAACAAACCATCCCGGCCCGCCAATGGATTTCCCTGATGGGCTGCGTGCCAAAGGTTGCCAATCCCTGCTTTAGACAAAGGTAATAGTGACACAGACAGTGAGAGTGGAGTAACCAGCCTGGCTATATATAGTGTGAGCAAAAATGACAGTAAGCAATCTGTCTAACACTGGGATGGTGGGAAAAACAGTCAAAATGGAATAGGCTCCACAGTGTCTGTTATGTCCAATCTCATGTTTGGAAAATGAGACTTCTAAAAATACCAAACTGAGAGAGAGACTGATGCTACTGAAAACTTATATGAGGGAAAAGACAGTGTCAGTTGGAGTGATGCACGTGAATGTGGAGTATAAAAATAAGTAGTTTTTTATTAGACTTATATGTTGTTGAGAAGGGGGCACTGCCCCTATGGGGCCATGAATGGTTACATAAGGTTCCCCTGGATTGGAAATCCATAAAGATGCTGCAGTCACTTTCAGAAGGCTCCACTAAAACAGTTGAAACAGCTGGAAGAAATACTAAATCAGGCATCGGGAGTATTCACAGAGGGCAAAAGAACTCTAAAACACATGAAGGCTAAAATAATCCTAGCTGAGAATGCTACTTTAAATGGAGTTCTACAATTCACAACACTGGGTTAGTTTTAATTAAAGAATAAAACCAATTTATTTTCTTACAAAGAGAATTTAAGTGCGTACAAGTAATAATGTATTAAAGTCAGAAATGGTTATAAGAAAAATAAAGATTAAAACACTCATGAAACTTAACAAACTAGACTTGGTTCAAGGTGAAGTCCCTCACCACACGTTTCCAGTAATATTGCTGACCAAAGTCTCAGGCCAGGATTTGCTCCTAAAGTCCAATGGCTGATTCTTTTGTTGTATTAGGTGAAAAGAGAGAAATGGATAGAGAAAGAGAGAACTTTTTTTATAGTCCAGACCCCCTCTGAGATGTATTGTCCCTCAAAGCAAAGTTTATTCAAACAGTAAGAGGGGCGACATGGTGTCTAGTAAAAACTAGATTCCATGCTTTCTTCTCACCTGTTTGCTTAAATGTAGATTTTTTTTGTCTCCTGTCTTCTCCCTCTCAATGTCTGAGAACCCTGTTTACAACTTATATAAAAATTGAGGTAAACACACAATCCTTTGTTTAAGACCTTCTTGACCAGTTCTGGCTAATTGGCACTACGTGGGTTTGAACATGTGCCCCCAACATCATTCAGGGGGGAATTAATAGCTTTACACCTAATGTTGCTACATACATTCCACCGGGATATTATTGTCCAGCAAGTTATTAGCTTTCAGATGATACCTGACAAGCAATATTTTGTACAGAGGTGCATTTGTCATGTAACTGTACCTTGGGTTGTCCCCGCAGGTACTTCTGAAGTTGTTGTGTTCGTTTCGTTTCAGGAGGAGGATAGATGTGATGTATTTGAATGTATTGATCAGAGTTTGAACCTGTTTGTGAATTTGCACTTATAGTTTCTTAAGGAATTGCTTATGTTGAATCTGTTGTTATATAGTGGTTACTACGTTTCTTCTTCTGCTGCTGCTGCTTCTTCTTCTCTTTCTCTAATACAGCCAGTCAGCTATCATGGCTCCAACTGTATGTACATGTCTGTGTTTCTAATCAGGGATTTGTGCTATGTCTTCAACACACAACAGATATCATTAAATCTAGTTAGATGTGGCACCACAGGGTATTCTATCATACACTAAGTTATGTTCTGTTCAGCTAAGAGTATGACTCATAGATTGTGGGTAAAATATTCAAAAGTGACAGACATTTAGAAGACTGTCTCATAGTCAATGGGACAAAAGGTCCAAGTCCCTTTTGAAAATGGGACTTAAACACTTTTGACAATTTTACCCCTTCTCCCATCTTAGAGTGTAATAATTATAAACTAAGGCATACCTACAGACTGTCTTTATAAGACAAGAGCAAACACCAAAGAACAAAGCAAACAACAAATCCAGGCAAAGCTTGACGAGAAGCTGACTGTGCAACATTGAGAACTCAGGAAAGCAATGTGAACTGAGTGACAATCTGGTCCAATTGTAAAACCTATTAGTATTTCATCATCACTTCCAAGCAAGGCTTAGCTAATGTTTAATATAACAGGACTCAGTTCCTGGAAGCTGTGTTGTAGCAGTAGATACAATACTAGGATTGATTGGACCATTTTCATTTCTGGTGTAGTCTCACTGAAGGTGTTGAAACAGGGAAGAATTGTTTGTAAATGAAGAATGTACCTGAGGTTTGATTCTACTAGTTTGATGTTTAAAAATAAATATATCTTCAGACACATAGCCAGATTTTGAGCAAACACAGAAGCATTTGAAAATCCATGTGGGAAATGAAAACATTCCTACCATTTTAAACATATGATGTCTCCACAATATTTAGTAACTAGTTAGTCCACCTGGTTAGCTGACATTTACAGCAAAACTATAGCAAATTTTCAAAATTGTTTCACCAAGAAAAACTGCTATGTTTTCAGTGTGAAATTGAACCAAAGTCCATTGGAATCAATGGAAATACCTAAATTGATTGAACTGTTACTGAATGAGGACGTAAGTGAGAGGAGAATGGGGCCCAGAGTATAATACTGACAATAGAGATGAATAATAGTTTCATACTTGGTTAATTTTGTCCCGGGTTCAAGCCAGGGAGTCCCAACATTTCCCATAGTGTGTACCACATCTTGATAGAGATGTCTTCTCCCATTGGTATCCTGAATGTCCTCTTTCACTCATGTCCCCTCTCTCATGATCAATTAACATCCCTGTGGCAACTACATCAATGGAGAGGTATATCAGGAAAATATTTAATTTAATATATAATTTTAACTTATTTTAATGAGATCTAGCACCTGTCAACAGGAGGAAAGAGAGAGAGAACGCAGTGTGACTGCCAGCTCTCCTTGGACCAGCAAGTTCCATGGACCATAGATAGGAAACTGCTAGTCTAAGCATTTGGGTAGATGGATACCTTCAATCCATATATAGTACAAAATTAAACAACATGTCTTTCAAAATCCTACTCAGGAAATATGTTTCTTACCTCATTTTTTCCATTATAACTTTCCATAAGCTGTTAAATGTTTAATGAAAATAAAAACAGTTTACAATCAGGCTACTTTACATTGTCATTGAATAGATTACTTTGGCATCTGGAGATTTGTATGTATTTATTTTGAAATAAATGCACTTGCAGAAAACCACTTAATCCCATTTCTAAATATTACAGATGCACTGTACCCAACTTCAGTAACATATGGTTCATGGGTTGCTTGAGAGAAGGTTAATACAGTTCAGTAGAACAAGTGAATTTTTAATACAGTAGACAATCCCAGGAGTGCGCCATAATGTCTCTCCTAATGGACATGTAAGCAACCCTGCTGAAATTAAAATAATTCATGGTATTAATACTGCAAGTGACACAGGTTGAACAGAAAACAGCACCAATATTTATGAAAAAGAGACCTATTTAGATCCAAAGGGTATTAACTGGGTCATATTAAGAATTGGTAGGCCTACTTATTTTAGGTATCTGACAAGACTGGTTCAGTCAAAGGAGTTCTTTGCTGCTGCATGACAGGAACAAACATAATTACCATCTGCTTTGTATTCCCACTAGAAGCATAAAGGCTTTTCTTTCTTTTTTTTTTCTTCCAGAGTCAGCTACATGCCATAGAATTGTTCATTGCCTTGATTCAGAAATCTGTATTACCATCACTAGAGAATATGTTGATATGTATTCCAGTTGCCTTCAAACAACTGAAATGTTACTTAGGGAGATTTAGCCTCCAATTTAAAGGACATTTTTGCTGCACTTGATGTTGGTTTTGTTGTTTATTGAAAACCGCACTGATACAAAAGCAGGGGTGTCTGACCCAAACTGGGAACTGATACTTAGAAATATGGATGGCTAAATATTGCACACATTATAAATGGCAGTTGCACAGATGGCATTGGAGAAAGACTATGTATAAATCTGACAGATGTTAGTGCCATGGTATTTACACATGGTACATGTGTAAACAGGCTGCTTATAATGGACACATCTGTTTTCCTAGCTTTCTGCCATTCTTCCATCCTGTGTCCACTTTAGAGAATAATGAGAGAAGAATAGACATGGTGGGCTAGTGAGCTGGGGTATTTAGGGGGATGTAGATTGGCTTGCCTATCTCTAATTGTAGACCCCTACATCCAAGGTTTTGAATAGTGTGTCCCTGCCACCTGAACTGTGGCCCTTGTATGTTTTACCAATCTTTAATTTCCCCTCTCAATCTCCATTTATCTCCAGGTTTAAAAATGCTTGAATTGAGCTGAACAAAAAAAGATCCTAGCAGATCTGAATTCTTAAGTCACTGCAGCTGACCATTATTTGAAAGTAGCTTTTGCATCTACTTTTTTCTAATCTCCTCTGCCATTCTTCTCTGTTAGTCACTTTTGCCCTCCAGCAGTTTCTAGTGGAAGAGCACATGGTCTGCACAGACTCAGTGGCAATGACCCTCTGTTAAACGGCTGTAACATGATGCTGCAACCTTGGTGCTTGCAGATCCAGGGCCGGATTTAGGGGCAGGCTACCCAGACAACCACCTGGAGTGCTGGGCTCAGGGGGGGCACCAGGCTCGGGGTGCTCTTTTTGTTGTTAGTAACAAAAGGGAAAATAGAATGTTTGAAATAAAATGTTTCAGGTGATCCATATGTGGATTCATTTTTCACTCACCTCCTAGAATGCTCTGGATCTTTATAGAATCTCGTGGAACTTTCCAGTCTTTCTGAGAACTGCATTTTCCTTGAACCTTCTAGAATATTGTCAGCAATGCCCTGGCGGTACATAAAGGGCGGGGCATCACCAGTCAGTCAGTGAGATATAAGAGTGAAGTGAAGTGACAGCTCAGCTGCAATATTGTGAACCTTGTTTTATTGTGTAAGTGAGAAAGTGTACTTGTGTTAAGACTTTTATGTGACAGGGATAAATCATGTATGCAAATCATGCATCAAAGTTCTGAAATGGGCTAGAAATGCAATAGAAATAAAAATAAGGTATTCAAAACTTTAACAAATGGGGAGGAAACAAAGATGCTCCTTGCCTAGGGCACCATTTGGTCCAGGGCCATCCCTATGTACACCTATGCAAGCCGGTCTATACTTCCGGATTACACAACAAAAGTGAAGTCTTATAGCAGTCTGATGCACAATGTTTGCAACAAGATCACTGGTTCTGCCTGGATCTTCAGGCTCCACACATGCTCTCTGGTTTTGATGTCAAATTTTGGGGCAGGAGTATCTTTTTTTTAGAGCTGAAAAAATTATCCATATATTCTTCCAAGAGTGTCATGATTTCAAAGGAGGATTCAGCTGGAAAAAAAGCACTGAAAATCATGATTTTAGTAGAAAGCTGCTGCCAGCTCATGGAAATACATTTCAGCCACACCTCACTATCTAAATAATTATTATTATTTATTAGGTGTAAAACATTCAAAAGCATCTAAGTCACTTAGGAACATAAGTCTAATTGAAAGTCAATGGGACTTAGGATCCTAATTCCATTGGATGCTTTTGAAAATTTTACTCCATACCTAAAGTAAACTAGGTGCTTTACAGAAGACATGTTCTGTACATCAAAGAGCATATGATCTGGATTTAGATATTACAAACATTAGACATACCTTTATATGCTAGATGGGAAGAGCAAAGAATACCAGAGGAGTTAGAAGGGGGGAAGAAGAGAAGGTGGGAATGAGTGAAGTATCGTGACTCATGGGAAATTGTAGAGTGAAGGTGCTAGCAAAGTCAAGGGTTCAACCAGCTTCATGTGAGGTAGCTTGGCAAAGTGAAAGGGCCTGGCATTCAGTGAAATACAGCATGCACAGCTGCTTAAATGACAAGTTTAATTGGGACACACGCTGAGTAAAACTGCACAAAACAGTACTCACTGTGTAAGAACAGCACAATAAATTCATGCTGCAAATATTAGGGACCAGATTCTAATATCCTTTCTACTGCTTAACAGTACTTACTCTACAAGTGTTCTCATTTACTTCAGTAGGGCCACTGATAGAGTAAGATATCGAATGAGAATCTAGACCAGAAGTGAGTTCCGTGAACTTCAGTAATTAAAAGGCAGATGGTCACAGCCTATAAAAAATAGTGAGTGTATCGGATCTTTAAATTCCAAGCAAGAATAGCCTTAAACCAAAACAACAAATCAAACAAAACCGAGGTAATGTATAAGGAAAATGAGAAAGAGCTCATAAAGTCTTAATGTGTCTATCTGCATACTCATACTCTAGCTACAGGCTAGGATGCCCAGATCTGAAAGCAGTGCAAAGTACAAAGCCATCAGCACAGCAATGACTTGTTAGCCCATAAAATATAAAAAGAGGTACCGGGGAAGTGTCTAGAAGAATGATAGTCCCAAATTCATTGGCCTCTAGTTCAGCAAGAAAGGGAGTGGTGGAGGGGAGAGGAGAACAAGTTCTTTGCAATTTTTTCTAACTGGTTGGATTGAAGGGGTGATATTATTATTTCAAGTGGAAAGACATTCAGATGCGGTCACTTACATTATGCATCCAAATACTATATTTGGGTACTTAAGTGTGTTATTTTGCATGTCAAAAAAGGAGCTATGGATGTCCTATTAATGTGCCCACATTTGAAAATTGGTCTCTTACGCTCTGATATCAATTATAGCTGTTCTATTATAAAACACTACAACATTATCTAGTTAGAAGCAGTATGAACTTCTTGGGAAAGGTACTCCTGTACAGTATTCACTGTTATTAGTTTAACACATTGATGGATAGCGCTCACTTAAACCAAAGCCCATTCTGCCAAATCTATTGCTTCTAATACTACACTGAGTATAACTAGAAATTATGTGGATGAAGGTAACGGGTTGCATTGTGTGTATAGCTGCCTGTGTATGCCGTACAGTCTATTAATGATATGATTTCATCTTCATGTTATGTCTTGACTATTTAATAGGATTTTTTTTTACAGTGAATAAACCAATCAATATGAAACTAAACCATCTAGACAACAAATACCCACAGTTGTGAAAGCCGTTTGGTGGTGTGGGTAACTGAAGCATTTACTATAGCTGTGTCTGAAGAATTTACTTATGTACCAACTAAACCTATGTGCTCATTTGCCTCTTAACTGGACAGGTGCATGTCATCGTTATGAACTGTTGATTTACAGTACACAGCTTGAAGCAGTGTACAGGAGCCTTGTTTTTCACAAGACTTTTGTGATGCTGTTTTACATTTTGTACAATTTTTTCCTTGCTTGGAAGCCCTAGTAACAAGAAAAGAAATAAGGGAATTGTACTGCTGCTGAGATTGCAAGCAATATATTTGCTTGAATTATTTTCTTCTGCGACAAAGAACCTAAGTGGTCCTGACTCTGTTAAGTTGAAGATGCTTTAAAAGAGGCCTGCTCAGTGGTGAGTGAGAAACAGAGAAAGACTTTACCTCTTCCTTCTGATTATGTCCCTTGTTTCTGGATTTTTAGACTGCCGTTTGTATCATTTCCAGCAGATCTTGCAACCTCGTGCAAGTTTCTCTGAAGTCAAACAAAATGTTGTGAGGGTGCCATGGTCCTAAAGAAACCCACTGGTAGATATGATGCAACAAGAAGCCCCTTTTGTCCCTCCAGATCAGACTTCTATTTTCATATTGTCATGGTTTCCATACATAAAGAACAACCATATATTGTCATTTCAGGCTGAATGGCTGTTTTTTAGATGAGAGGAAATCACAAAACAAGAAAGAACAAAGGTAAAGTCTCAATGAAAGAGCACATTGTGTGCTTCCCCTGTAACATAATGCATCTACTATGCCTAACAAAATTGCAAGTGCATCTGAAGGCACCTTATAAATTTAAAAGTGTAGTACACCAACAAAATCATAATAGTTACATATACACACACACACACACTACAAATACCAGGTAAGATTACTTATTTTTAATATAGCTTTCATTTTGAAATGTCTTGAAATCTTCTTAAATGCAGAAATTTGTTTCCAGAATTTCGAAATTGTCAAGCAAAGACTCTAGAATTCCATTCTGTTTCAAGTTCCTTCATCTCCCCATAGACTCCCCATATCTTTTTTGTTTGTTCGTTTGATTGCTTTTGGGTTTTGTTTGTTTGTTTGTGGTCCACCCCTCTCTACTCTCTCCCCCCCCCAGTTAAAAGCTTTGATTTATCATTATTTTAATTCCTATTATTTTATATTTGTTATGTGTCTCCTTTCCAATGATAATATTTTCTCTTTTAAGGAATAAAATTATGTGACTGCTATCCGTACAGATTGTAGTTGTAGCAAACTGATATCTACACATGTCTCTAGCTGGAATTTCTATGTTGTCACCTTGTTACTTGGATCCCATATTCTTGGACATAACTTTCTAAATAATACAAATAGCTCCTTACTTATATACTTTGTGTTACTTTGACATGAATGCTTCTTGTTCTAGGTCAGTGAAAATGAAATGTATGACCAGCATCCCTAAAGTTTCAAAATGATAACACAAGAATGTTTCATTGCCTTCATATTTTAGTATTTCCAATATGAATAGTCTTAGGGCAATCAAGACAGCAAGTTGGGAATGGTGCATGAAATGAAGAATCCTAGAATGGCTATTCAGAAACAACAGTGATTCTGCAGTCAGTGGGGTGCTATTAGGATTGTGTTTTATAAATCTTAGTGAGCCTGTTTTTCTTGACTGCCTTCCAGACTGTTAACATTATATTAATCACAATATAGGCTATTGCCTTCATATCAGAAATATATAAAAAACATTATTCTTCAATTAATAATTCTGTTTAGCATCAACAGAATTTTCTGTAGAACTCAAGGAATAGTAATGACTTAATTTTGGTTTCTAAAATGAAACCTAAGAGGTAAGCCAAATACTGTGTGAATTTCTCTTTGATAGGATACTTTTTTTTTTTTTTTTTTTTACAAACTAATAATAGAAGGAGTGTATCTACTGGTTAGAGAAGGATACTGCAAATCAAGACGCCTGGACTCTATTCTTAGTTCAGCAAACGACTCACCATGTGACCTTGGGCAAGTCATACCAACCCTGTGCCTCAGTTTACCCATCTATAAGGGTGTTTTAAAGCCTTATTAATTGCTATTTAGTAAGCAATTTGAGATCCTTAGATGAAAGGTAGTATAAAAGCACAATGCATCTTTATGAATATTAATATAGAGGTCACCATTACAAGTCAACATTTGCCCAGCTACCATATGTTGTTGTTGTTTGTTTTTATTGTTATTTGGGTTCTATAATATTTTAGCATGTTTCAAACATAGTATCTCCTACAAAGGCTGTTAAGTAAATGCAAAGAAACCCATTGATATCAATGGACTTTGGTCCAAGCACATGTTCTTGGAAATGGAAGTAGGGAAGTAAGAGATCAAAATGAAAGGCAATGAATTATAATATTCAGCTACAAAGAACAAATGACCCTATTAGAGATTTGTTCTTATAACCAATATGAGCAGCAAGAATGGAAGAGTGAAAATATGACGACTTCAACTGCAGCTGATGCTCATTGTTCATAATACAGACATCTAAATGGCTACTGTTTTTATATTGTGGAGATAACAGTTGTGACTCCATGGTTAAGGTTGAATTGAGTTCCATACCTGAACACATGTGTATGTCAGATTTCTCTGAAATTCAGCCTTGCCTCTGAATTTCCTGGCTTTATAATGCTTGGTTCTGAGATAACTACAACATATCCTTTTAATATATTTTACGCTAAATTACTGATATGTACTCTGAACCTTTACTCCATTTTAGCATAGTTTTTTGTCTGGGAATATATACACCTCTACCCTGATATAACGTGACCCGTTATGACACGTATTCGGATATAACACGGTAAAGCAGTGCTCCAAGGGGGTGGGGCTGCACACTCCGGCTGATCAAAGCCAGTTCGATATAACGCGGTTTCACCTATAACATGGTAAGATTTTTTGGCTCCCGAGGACAGCGTTATATCAGGGTAGATGTGTATACATTTGTAGTTTTTCTGTGTTTGATACAGGTTGGATAAGTCACAGACTAAGTCATAAAGGATGTCACATTGTCATGAATCTAAGAACGTGATGCTCACAGTAAGTCTGAAATTATCAGTAAATCTCCTGTACACATACACTAGGTGTTCTTCACATTCTTTGTCTTGTATGAAAAAATAAATTGGGATTGTGTAAGGTAAGTCAGTGAGGCTGATATACCTTTCAAAGGAGTTTAGTAATAGGCAGTTGACATTTGTCACCTGTAATTCATTTTGAACACAGTGGATTAGCCTGATAACATTTACCATTTCAAATCTCTGTTCTAAACTGCTGATGCACTTTGCTTGTTCACTTTATCTACATGGCTACTCCGTTTTCATTTTTCAGTTCCAGGTTGATTTCAGATATCTATTCCTTTTGGTAGGTTTGAGTAACCAAAGGAATCTACTGTACGTTTTATCTTCAGAATGGACGATTTCATTTTGGCTCAGAAACAACTAACTCAGAATGGATATCAACTTCTTGAGCCGATTTGCAAACACTTCAAATGCTGAATCACAGAAGTTGAATCAAGAAGATTGAAGTTTGGAAAATTATATAAAGTTATAGCTTTACAGGAAATAATTATATTGCTATCTTAGACAGAATGGAACTCTATGAATCATTGTAATTATACAGTCTATGGCAGTACATCAACGGCTGTTAGATAGGGGCAAGTTTTAATATGCTGCTGACAAACACATATTTGTTGATCCTTTCTTTTTAAAGCTAGCAATAATTTCTCTTTCCTTCAAACTGACAGCCTTATCAGAGTCACCCACAAGCTGAATTACTTTGGGCCCATTTTTAAAGTCTAAAGGCCAGTAAAAATGTTATTGAAGTGACTGAACCCAAACCTGCTCTCAGTTACCCCACAATAACTCCATGGAAATCCAGATTAACACTGCTGTAGCTGAGAGCAGAATTTGGTCAATGGTAGTGTAGATTACTGTGAAATTACATTAAATGAATATTTAAGGGATCAGGGGCTTTATGGCTGACTATGCGTTATCTTATCCATGCTATATTAAACACAGAGAAACTACAAACTTTTTTGGTAAGTATTTCAATAGCATGCATTGTTTCTGCAACTGAAAAAACAAATCACTGGGGGATTCTTCCTGCTAGGGTCTCTGAATAAATATCTTTTATTGATATTAATATTCTGAATATTACACAAATGAAATAGGTGCAAATAATATACATAAAACTAGTACCTTGAATAATTTTAATACTTAATTAACCTTTTTCTGATTAAGTAGAGTTGTTTGAGTATTAATTCCTAATGATTACTTACCAAATATTGCCATAGTTTTTTTCCCATGGGTTCAGAAGATTAACATACCCAGGAAACAAACTGAATCACTGAAGACACTAGTGGGAATTGAGTTATCTTGTATTTATAATATGATTGAAGATGTGTCTGTGCCCATGATTAATTTATATTAAACCATGACTATTATGATTCCTTGCTTTGGGTTTTCATTTTAGGCAATCAGTGAAAGTATAGATTATGTGCAAAAATATTCATAAGAGCCTTCACTTGGGTTGAAAACACAAGTCTTGGGATCTCGCATGAATTTTTTTAAAATTTATTGTAGATGTCAAAAATCAGCCTAATTTAATAAGAACAGAAGGAAAGGGTGAGCTTATTGTATTCAGGAATATTATTTTTGCAATGTCACTATTCATTTAAACAATTTCATAGGCCATAAAGGGTAAGTATAAAAATGTGGTGTATGTGCATTCAGAGATATGACTGAATTAACATAACATACTCTGCCTGGAACCACCAATAGTCACTACAGGGAAATGTAGTCCAATCTACTCTGGGATAAGAAAAGCGTGTCAAAAATATCTTAAGAGTAATGATTATATGTACTAGAGGCTCAGCAAACAGTCAATATGTTAGTGTGCAATATAATTTGTATCTAATCCTTCGCTCAATTGTGGGAATAATGCAAATACAATTTCTTAAGTCTGATTTACAAAAAACAAAAACAGTTCATGAGGGTACCCTAAGGGGAAGATACAGGGTGGGTATATGCAAGGAAATTATCATTTTAATCTCTCTCCATCAAAACACACAGACATGTACCATATCTTTGAAGCAATGAAATGCCAGCAAAAATCTCTATATCCTACTCTGATTAGCTAACCAAGAGCTAGACAATGATCCCAATCCATTATTTTCGGTTCTGTTTAGGTTTTTATACCACACATAATTCTGTGGTTTCCGAAGGCCTAAATAAAACAAGGATTTTCAAAGAGGCTAAGCAAGTCAGGCACCCAAATCCCTTTCTTGGGAGTTATGTGCTTTTGTGCAGCGCCTAGCACAGTGGGGTCCTCGTCTGTGACTGAGGCTCTCCTGGGAACTACAGTAATACAAATAACAATATTAAGGATGTTATGATTATCATCCCAGCCTAAGTCAACATTTCAGTTCTATTTCCTGAATTAATGTTGCTTTTGCATGTCATTTTTTCCCCCCTTTGTAGTGCATTCTCATTAGCATCCTATTTTCTCTAAGATAAAATGTGGGTATACTACCAATATCAAAGAATATATTTCTTGAATAAAAATATGGAATTCTAAATGTGCACATTAATATGAGACCGGAACTAAATGACTTTTGTTACCTTTTCTCTTTACAGCTCTGTGTTACTCAGCAACTTATTCATAAAAGAAAATACTAGTGGGAAAAATAACTTTTGATAATTATATACTAAAGCAAAATTCAAAAGGTTACCTTTTGCTCAGTGTGTGGGTCAGTGAACAGAATAGCTGCCTATTCAAAACATAGCACAGAAGGAGTTGCAGATTTTTTCTTTAGTGAAACTATATTTATTTCCTGTTAATATGTTTTCAGGCTATTAGTCAAGATGTTTCTATGGTAACTGATATAATTTCAACGATGGAGTGCAGAAACTACAAGGAAATTTGAGATCACTGGGTTTCATCTGACATGAACTCTGACAGTCTGTTACACTAGAGTTAAGTAGTTCCAGTTATATTGGTAGCAAAAGGTATGTAATATATTTTCAAAAGATAACCAGCACAGTTACTATAAGAACATAAGAATGGCCACAATGGGTCAGACAAATGGTCCAATTAGCCCAGTATCCTGTCTTCCACCAGTGCCCGGTGCCAGATGCTTCAGAAAGAATGAACAGAACAAGGCAATTATCAAATAATCCATCCTATGTCATCCAGTCCCAGCTTCTGGAAGTCAGAGGTTTAGAGACACCCAGAGCACGGAGTTCCGTCCCTGACCATCTTGGATAACAGCCATTGATGGACCTATTCTCCATTAACTTATCTAATTCTTTTTTTAAACCCTGTTATACTTTTGACCTTCATAACATGTCCTGGCAACAAGTTTCACAGGTTGACTGCGCAATGTATGAAGAAGTACTTCCTTATGTTTCTTTTAGACCTGCTTCCTATTCATTTCATTGAGTGACCCCTCGTTCTTGTATGCAGTGTAGTTGTAGCTGTGTTGGTCCCAGGATATTAGAGAAACATTAGATTTGTTCTTGTGTTCTGTGAAGGAGTAAATGACACTTCCCCATTCACTTTTTCCACACCAGTCATGATTTTATAGACCTCTTTTATACCCCTCCTTAGTCATCTTTTTGCTAATCTGAGCAGTCCCTGTCTTTTTAATATCTCCTCTTAAGGAAGCTGTTCCATACCCTTACTCATTTTTGTTGCCCTTTTCTGTACTTTTTCCAATCCTAAGATATAGTATTCAAGGTGTAGGCATACTATGGATTTATATAATGTCCTTGTGATATTTTCTGTCATACTTTCTATCCCTTTCCTAATCGTTCCTAACATTGTTAGCTTTTTTTGACTGCCGCTGATGATTAAGCAGATGTTTTCAGAGAACTATCCACAATAACTTCAATATCTCTTTCTTGGATGATAACAGTTAATTTAGACCCCATTATTTTATATGTATACTCGGATTATGTTTTCCAATGTGCATTATTTTACATTTATCAGCATTGAAGTTAATCTGCCATTTTGTTGCCCAGTCACCCAATTTTGTGAGATCCCTTTGTAATTCTTTGCAGTCAACTTTGGACTTTGCGTAATTTTATATCATCTACAAATCTGGTACCTCACTGTTTTTTCAGATCATTCATAAATATGTTGAACAGTACTGGTCCCAGTGCAGATCTTTGGGGGAGACCCTACTATTTACTTCTCTCCACTGTGAAAAATAACCATTTATTCTGAACCTCAGTTTTCTTTTAATCAGTTACTGATCCATGAGAGGACCATTCCTCTTATCCCATGATTCCTTAGTTTGCTTAAGAGCCTTTGGTAAGGGACCTCAGCAAAGGCTTTCTGAAATTCCAAGTACACTACATCCACTAGATCACCCTTGTCCATATGCTTGTTGACACCCTCAAACAATTCTAATAGATGAACAAAATACATTGGGGAAGAGTCAACAGAGCTTTTGAAAAGGGAAATCATGCCTCACCAATCTATGTGCCTGATAATTCTGTTCTTTACTATAATTGTAACCAATTTTCCTGGTCCTGAATTTAGGCTTATTGGCCTGTAATAGACATGATTCCCTCTGCAGCCTTTTTTTTTTTTTTTAAAGGCATTACATTAGCTATCCTCCAGCCATCTGGTACAGCAGTTGATTTAAGAGAGAGGTTACATACTACATTTAGCAGTTCTGCAGTTTCATATTTGAGTTCCTTCAAAACTCTTGGGTGAATACCATCTGGTCCTGGTAACTTATCAGGGGCGGCTCTAGGCACCAGCAAAGCAAGCACGTGCTTGGGGCAGCCCATTTGCAGGAGTGGCAGGAATCCAGCATGGGAACTGAGAACTAACAGGGGGCCCTGGGAGCTGTAGTTCCTTGGTTAGCTCCCTGCCTATAGAGCCAGCCCTAGAGCAGGGAAAGAACTACATTTCCCAGCATTCCCTTGGCCACGACCAACAGGAAAGAGGGGGAGGGAGTGAGGAAGCTGAGACCTCATGCTGCAGCCTGCTATGAATGGAGAGCTGCACTGTGAGTAGAGATCAGGGCCGGCTCCAGGCACCAGCCAACCAAGCACGTCCTTGGAGCAGGGTGGCGCTAGGATTTCTATTTATTTTGGTTCGGTGGCTGGGCGCTCGGAGGGGCAGGGGCTTGGCGCGTCGCTCGGAGGGGGGCAGGGGCTTCGGGTGGCGCGGCGCTTGGAGGGGGCGGGGCTTCAGGCGCATGGCGCTGGGGGGGCGGGGGCTTGCACGGCGCTCGGGGGTGGGGCTTTGGGTGGGATGGCGCTCAGAGGGGCGGGGACTTGACACAGCGCTGGGGGGTGTGGGGCTTGGCACGGTGCATCGTTCGGAGGGGTTGGGGGCTTCGGGCGGCATGGTGCTGGGCGGGGCGGGGATTTCGGTGGCACTGGTGGGGGCAGGTTTGGCTGTGCGTTGCTCGCGGGGGTGGGTACGGTGGGGCGGCGCTCTTCTTTTTTGCCTGGGGCAGCAAAAAAGTTAGAGCTGACCCTGGTAGGGATACCATATTTTAACCTATTCAAAAAATAGGACACTCCACAGGGAGGGAGGGTAGCCCCATCCACTCCCTCCGACTACCCCCCACAGAAACTCCAACCTCCCCTGCTCCCTATCTAAGCCTCCCTTCTCCTTGTCCCCAACTGCCCCCCCCACACACACACACACCCAACTTCCGCCCTAGGACCCCACCCCCTACCTGTCCCCTGACAAACCCCCGGGACTCCCATCTCCCATGCCTATCCAACCACTGCCTGTTCCCTGACTGCCCCCCCCAAACCCCTGACCCATCTAACCCCCCCTTCTCCCTGTCCCTGACAGCCCCCCCCGAACCTCCGCCCCATCCAACCCTCCAGTCCCCTTACCGTGCCACTCAGACCAGCATGTCTGGCTCCATGCAGCGCCAGACACACTGCTGCATACATGCTGCCGTGCTCCCCCGCAGAGTCACAGTCCCTTCCCCTCCCCAGCACCTGCCTTCCAGATCTGAACACCTCAAAATTCAGGAGTGCTCAAGCTCAATTTGGGCAGCTATTACTTCATTTCTCCCAAATCAAATACTGATCCACTGTAACTTGCTGTAGAAAAAGTAGGATAAAATTGAGCAAGAAATGCTTCCCAGTGGTTATTAGGACTGGAATCTCTATTTTCAACAGCCATTGCCTTTTTTGTTTGTTTGTTTGTTTGTTTAAAAGGAAGACCGTGATGTTGCATTGGCAAATTCCCCATAGAAAGAAAGAGTGGAACAAAAGAATAATAAAGGCACCTCAACTTTTCCTCATTTATGTAGGACAGTCTTATAATATGCATCCAGATATCCTCCAATCACACAAGCTGAAAATTGTTCCACTTTACTGCAGTTCTGTAACCATATGGGAACCAATCCTGTCTGTGTTCTGTGCACATCTAAAATTCCTGCTGAATGACCTGCCGTGGGAGCGAGTTACCAGTGACCCAGGGCTGCGGCGGAAGGAGGGTGCAGGTGGGCGGGGAGAGAGCCCAGGCCTGGGGCGGCAGGAGGTGTGTGTGGGGGGCAATGGTGGGGGGGAATGAGGGAGCTCAGAGCTGGGGCGGCAGGGGGTGTGGGTGGGGGGGGGGGGAGCCCAGGGCTGGGGCAGCAGGGGGGGGGGGGGAGGGGCCCAGGGCTGGGGCGGGGGGCAGCCAAAATTTTTTTTTTGCTTGGGGCAGCAAAAAACCTAGAGCCAGCCCTGTAACTTATTACTGTTTAATTTTATCAATTTGTTCCAAAACCTCCTCTAATGACACCTCTGCTTGAGACAGTTCTTCAGATTTGTCAGCTAAGAATGGCTTCGGTGTGGGAATTTCCCTCACGTCCTCTGCAGTGAAGACCGATGCAAAGACTTCATTTAGCTTTTCTGCAATAGCCTTATCTTTCCTGAGTGCTCCTTTAGCACCTCAATCATCCAGTGGCCCCACTGAATGTTTGCCAGTCTCCCTGCTTTCGGACGTACTTACCAAAATAACAGCAGTTTTATTTTTGTCTTTTCCCAGTTGTTCCTCAAATTATTATGAGACAAGTTGTAGATTTTAGTTGGGTAAAAGCACAGTGGTCAGTTCACTGTTTGATTGCTGATGTCATTCTATGGAGTAGAGGGGATACTACAGAGAGCTGTGATTCACCAAGAGTTCAACAATCTTCAAATAATTCCAAATTTCCCCCCAAACAATTCCCATGGAAATGTATTTGTTCTTTATTTACTATTAATTATTCTTCTCAGAAATATTATTCATGCTTTGGTCATAAATAACCATTGCCAGTTATGTGACTCCCATTGAGGGCTATATTTTGTGTACCACTGAGCGGGAGCACAAAAGGAACCTTCTCTCCTTACATCCCTCCACAGGCGTCAAGTACAATCCTGGTGCTTGCTGACCTGGAGTTCAAACATCAGAACAACCTAGTTCTGGCAGGTGGCACTAGACTCCCCAAGGTATGTAGACAGGGGCCCACACATAGGTTCAGATGCAATGACTGGGGATGGCAATCTCTTCTCACTCACAAAGTCATAATCAGGCCCTTTATATTTATAATTTTCAAACTGCCGCTATAGCTTTTAAATGTACACTCATCAGACAATACAGCCTTTTTGAATTCAAACAGAAAGCATTGAACTGGGAAAAAAAATGAAGCTGCTGTATGAAATATCGCTGTCAAGAGATTTAAAAAAAAAAATCCCTCCAAGCTGGTGTGGTGTAAACAACTAATTAAGCATTTAAAATTTAAAAATAGCTTGTCAATGGATGTTATATTTATCTACATGATTCTCTTGTAAGGAACAGAGTTCAAGGCTGGAGAGAAATCTTGGTTAGTTTAATTATGTTAGTGAATGCAGTCTAGTGCAGAGATTTTAGGCAAACAATCTTCTCATGAGCAGCTGTACATTACTTCCTTTAATTGAAATGTTGTTACTGTCCTTTCCATTTAACCTTATCCATGGAAAGATGTCTCCAACTTCTCTTTGCTTTCACATGTAATACCACCACTAGTATTGGTAGCCCAATTTGTGTTAAAATGTTGCCATTTCTATGGTTTGACTTATTTTATGCTTTTTATAGACATCAGCTAGTCAGGTCAGGAATAAAGGTCCTTGATAAATTATTTTTTTTCCTCAGTCTTCTTTAGTCCCAGAAAATGATAATTGGATCTGTGTTAACAGTAAGGGGCAAGAGTTTCTTGATGCTATACATGCATTCATCATGAGGAAGACCTACCTCTTAGCTAGATGTATAACATACAATACAGCAGGAGAATCCCTTCTAATCTGTTAGCGTGCATGTCGTGAGTTAAGGATAGGCAAACTTTGAAGTCCTGATCCTCAGATATGCTCTCGCCCCTTTGTGCCACTCCACCAGTGCAGCCCCTGGCGGATCTCCCCTCTATAGGGAAATCCTCAGCTGGCATAGAATGAGAATAGCAGCTCCTATATCACACTCTGTCTAGCCCTTGGCATAGGAGGCACAACCAAGGGAAAGGAGCATCAGCAGAGGAAAGGGTTAATGAGGCACAATTCCTTTCCTGTGCTACACCAAGGGAGTGCAATTCTATCCCTTACACAGGCTAGAATCAACTCAATCTAGCCGTATTACTTAAATAGAACTACTCTGATGAGAGAGGGCTGCAGGCTCAGGTCCTTGGGTATGTCTACGCTACAATAAAAGACCCATCGCATGGCTATGGTTGGTTTGGGTCAGATGACTTGGGATCTCTGACTTGGTGCCATGGGATTTTTATCGCAGTGTAGATGTACCCGTAGTAGATGTTTTTCATGTGTAATTTCTAGACATTAGTTATACTGAAGTGAATAGGAGTTATGAGTAAGTAGTGAGTTCAGGAATGGCATGGTACTGAAATCCTTCTGTAGGTCAAACTCTGCTTTCATTTACAAGAGTCAATGATGTTTTTCCGGATTCACACTGTGGCAATTGAGAGCAAAATTTGTCCACGCATGTGTAGAAAATGATTTTGAACAAAATGTTGCCTCAGCCATCCACTTCATAATTGATTGTATTAAATTTATAAAATACGTAACAAGCAGCCAGCTCTGGGGACTATTAATGTATTCTTAAGGATCAGATATTTCTGTTGTAGGTGTAAACACAGTGGATTGAATAAAACTGATTTTCTTTCATGAGAGAATCAATACTCCACAGCAGGAAAAAAGACATCCATTCCTGACTATGGCTTTATAAACAACATTTCACTATTCTCATTATCATAACAACTCATTTTATCTCCTTTGTCAATATTTGTCTCTATCATGCGGTGTCTTATCTCTGAATCTCTTCTTTTGGAAAAAGGAAAAAAATACATTATCAATGGACTACCTGCTGATTTATAAATGGAGCTTGAGGCCCAAATAAATTGTTATTAAGCATTTAGCTGGAAGAATAGTGGGGTTTGTATTAATTATGTGCTGGAAACTGCCAGTGCTTTTTATTTTACAGTCATCATTGTGGCCGTGAGGTTTGGAAAAAGAAGCCTGCAACTTAACACACAGTTGATATGAGCATGTAAATCAGTCCTTCTTTTTCTGTACCTCAACCAGACAGTGCACATTGCTGACTAAATAATGTTTTCATATAAGGCCTTGCCTTCAGTAGGAAAAAAGACGTGTTCTGAATTTGAATTGCATAATTAACACAAGGTAAAAATCTAGTGAAGACAAGACACTTTGTAGGTTTCACATGAGTTAGCAGGAACTACAAATTGCCTTGTCTTGTCTAGGATTTTACCTCATGTTAGTTACTGACTGATAGGAAACTTGAGTTAAGAACACATTCTTTTCCCTAGTGAGGACACATCCAAAAAGGCTAAAATGTGCAGCCATTATTTTGGTAACATATACTCTCTCCCATTAAAGCCCAAAATGGGCACACTAAGTTTATGACATCTGTGATGTGTATTACTCTATAGACATTGAATAATTGATGGTATGAATATGTGTGTGTGGCTGTAGAATTTTTAGAGCCAAATGATGGTTCTGAAGCTACTATAGTGCTGCAAAGGGGCAAGCTAAACTGCTAAAACCAGATTTAAACCAATGTAAGAGTGGTAAAGTGGCATTGGTTTAACTTAACCAGTACAACACACTTTTAGTTAAACCAATTTAGCTAGCTGTGTATACCAGACTAGGGTGGGATGGAGGGAGCAGAAAAGGAGCTTTGAGGCAGACATTATGCTGGGAGGAGCTGAGGAATCTCTTATTGTATATTTAAAGATATAGCCTGCGGGATAGCACTTGCAGTGAGATATAGCGTGGAGCTCTTTTGGTCAGATTCACAACTGGTATAAATCAATGTAGCTCCATTGGGGGAAGTGGAACTACACCAATTTTATGCCATCCTCAGATCTGGCCCTTACTGTTTAATGGCTTTGACCTTTGTCCTCCCTTTTCTATTTCCTTCCACTTTCTAACATTCTCCATTGTACCAAAGTCCTAGAATTTTATGATCTCATAATAACTAACTAACTAAAGTAATCATACCATGGAGTACTGGAAGCAGAACATTTCACTGCTGTGATGTTTTCATATTCCCATAATCTGAATTTTAGGAACCTTTGTCCACTTTTCTTGCTACACTGTAATACATTGTTGCTAGCTATGTCATCTAGCTTATTTAGTTTTGTGAACAGTTTGGTAAAACCTAGAAGAACATCAAACTGTTCTCCTTATAATAACTAATACCAGGTATACAGTATAAATCTTTCATAACTTGTACAGAAATTGGGTAGTATCCCTTTAGATAGTTTGGGAGCCCTCTAGTGGCCCTACCTGTCTTTGAATGCAGAAGCCACCACAGCCTAACAAAGTAGCTGTGTATGTATGTAACTAGGCCTTGTACATTTGTGTATAGTTAGAAGACAAGATTATTTTGTGTTGTGTTGTTTCCTGGCTGTTAGGTACAGAACGTAAACCATACCTCCAATACCACCAATATGATGATAAGTGCAAACCAGCTTTATCAATTTAATACAAAATTATTCCTGATGAGATTGTTCAAGTAATTATTGACAATTTCAACTTTGCAAAGAAAAAAAAACGTGCATCTCCTTGTTTGTTACAATCTTTTCATAGACTCACAAATTTTATTTGCATTAATGCAGCTACAGTACGTTTGTAGGATGTGTTCTGATTTGAAAATAATCAGTTGCTGACACTCGAAAGGAACATGCCTGACAATAACAGCAAATGAATGAATGAATCAGACTCAGTCTATTCCTGGTGTTGCCCCATTAAATTCATTGTAGGAATGAATTTAGGCTATGTTGTTTAATTACAACAGAAATGGAAGGTGGTGATGTTAATTGTTCATGCTAAGGGGAAAAAAATATGCAAATACATTCAAATGTGTATCCCTGTAGAAGTGGCCTGAATTGGTGGGAAACAGTGTACTGTCTGTGCCTTATTAACTACTAGCAGTGCATGTACCAAAAAAAAAAAAAAAAGTTTGCACAATGTACTGACAAGATATGACAGATGAGCAGTATGCATTAGATGTGACTTGCTGCAAAGCTGCATGACTTATATGAATTTTTAAACACAGTGGGAAAATACCACTTGGCTATACTAGACAGAATCATGGAAAGATCTCGTTTTACTTTACAATACACATTGTTAGTAATAATCAGTTATATAGTGTGGCAAATGTATGCAAGAAGTGATAATCATTAAGATATATTCCTTGCTTTAAAGAGCTTCTAAACTAAGGACCTGATTCAGCACATTCCTGACCTGAATCATGTGAGAAGTCCGAATGAAGCCAAATAATTCTTTAGCTATATAAGCACTATGACAGCAAAGTACCACAATGAAACAGAAAGCTGGGTGTATAATGGAAATGAAATACCCTGGATCAGTTCCTGGATACAGTCAAAGAACACGGAATGCAAGTTTAGAGGGAGATGCAAAAATAGCACAAAATCTCTCATTTGTCTTCCCCCGCATTGCCAAATCCTGGGCTGCTCAATACAGGCATAGACACAACTGCTGGAGTACTGGTTTGGGAAACATAACCTCCCAACATTTCCCTCCCAGGTAATCCCCACCACCTCACCTTGCTAGTCTTGCAAGTACCATGATATATCACCATCTTGTGAAATGCCAAAAAGAGGGGACGTGGGGGACAGGGAGAGAAAAGAGGTTTAGGTGTCTATAAGGTTGACCTGGTATCTGGTTGACAAGCCAGAGCTAGGCACCTCCCTTCCCTTGGGATCCTCAGCCATGGACTTTCTTCTGGAGTTAGGTGCTTAAGGCAGGTCAGGTGCTTAAGTAGCTCATGTCTCGTCTCTCTGCTTTCTCCCTGAGATCGCGTGTGTCTCTTTCTCCTACTCACTCTCAATATCTCTACAACGTTCCTCCATCTTCTCCTAAAACAGGCCCTCCTGCTGTAGCTCTTCCTCACTGAATTGTCCAATGTTTTCTGCCTCCCTCACCCTAGCTCTTGTCGGTGCCAGCTGGCTCCTGAGTTGCTGCACACAACAGAGCCTGCTGGGAGAGGAGGAAGCACAGACACATCTGTGCTTCATCCCTCTCTGCCCTGCCACTAACCAAACTACAAGGGCACTGTGGGAATCACCAGGATGTAAAGAGTGGGGGATTGAATCTGGGATGGTGCCAAGGGCCTGGGAAGGAGGAGATAGAAAGAAGCTGAGAGGAGTGCATAGGGGAGAAGGAACAGTGAGTCTAGGTGGGAGGCAAGCCAGTCTGGGGAGACGGTGAGGAAAGGAAGAGGCAGAATGTATGTGTGGGTGGGTTGGGGGAACAGAGAGAATCAGCCTCATTGAGAGAACAGCAGGAGAAGGAGAAAACTGTGCATACAATGAGGGTCAGAATGGGAGAGTAGGGGGCAAGTGAGAGAGAGAGCATGCACGTGGGAGGAGTTGACTGCTTGTGCTGGAGAGGAGAGGATGTGTGTGTGTGTGAGTGTGTTTTCTGGGGAAGGAGGCCTGTATAAAGAGACCTGTGTGAGCTGGGTAGCCAGTTTGTATTGGTGTGAATGGATCTGGGGATGGAGGAGAACGAGGAGGCCTGTGTGTGGGAATTCTGGAGGAATCTCCAAGTGTTTGCCCATTCGCCTGATTGTGAAGGGAAGGCTTGTGTGTGAAAGAAAGATTGTGGATGTGAGACAGAAGAGAGTGCATGTGATTTGGTGGGTGGAAAAAGAAGTGTGTGTGAGAGAGTTCTTGGTGGGGGAAGTGGGAGTGGGTGGTTAGAGACTGACATTTGGAATAGAGCGAAGTGATGAAGGGAGAGAGATTGGAACATAGGAGGGAAAGAGAAGTAAAGAGAACAATTACAATACACTGTAGAAGCATGATACTGAGGGGAAATAGCATGAGAAACATAAGAAGACAAACATGAAAGCAAAACAAAAAAAGACTGAAAAGAAAGGGGAAAGAACAAATGCAAGGGAGACAAAGTGAATTAGAAAAAAGTTTTCTATAGTAGAAAGGATAAATGCAAAAAACTTCAAGATAACCAGGGAACATGCAAAGGAAACACAAATGTGTTTGTGCCCATTTTTGCCTCTTTATGGTGTATAGAAAGGGTCTGAATTCTATTTTGCTTGGCAAATATCAAGAGTGTCAAGACTTGACCTTTGTGTTTTTGCTGAAGGATTCCTTGGAGGATGAGAGACTGGAGTGAGAATTTTTTCAGCCTTCAATTACAGAGACAGGAGCATTGAATATTTAACAGAGAGCTCTTCTCCCATTGCAGTTAAATGGGTATTAACAAAACCAACATTTCATGCCAGTAAAACTCAATGGTATAGATATTTGAGGAAAGCAAACACAAAAGGGCTGTGAGCATGGCTGAAGCAAGTTGTTTAAAAAAGTCAGAGTGAAAATGTGCAAAAACATTCTGAGCTATTTTCCCAGCTCTAATTAAGCAAAACTGTTTTAGCAGTCCCCTATTTTCCTATAGAAGTCTCAAATGTTTGTCCACATTCCTCACCTTTTCCAAGAAATAGATAAATAGAGAAGATCCTGAAATGTGCATTGTTTTGTGAAAAGCTGCATGCAGTCATATGTCCATGTATATACAAAGTCTCTGCATTGATATATATATATATAATATATATATATAACATTCCTTCTTCAGTTGGTGCAAACAGCTTTGCTTCTGTTACAAACTTCTTTTAGTCAGTAATACCCAGTTTCTCTGAAAGAGATAGCACAGTAAGGCAGGTTAAAGAGGTTGTCGCAGACACCGTGGTATGTGATTAGCCATTAAAGCATGAACACTTCACAATGCTTTTAATACGATCAGCAATGCCACAAGGTAGCATATAATTCAAAAATACATCCAGTCATTTAAAGAATTCAATGTTCTTTTCTTCCTGATTGTGAACAGTAATCTTTATTCAGCACAAGGAGTGTTTGATTTTTGACAGAGTCATTTTTCTACTAATATTCACTCTTTATTCTTAGTTCAGTTACCCTTTATTTTTTGTTTTACTGGGTAGACGGAGGAAAAGCTCTAAAACTTTCGCATAAAGTACTTATTGAAGAAGAATATGATTTACCCCTTCCCTACCTTCCCCTTCCTTGTGGCATGACTCTTCTTCACATACCTTGAAGTCTTGGACTAGTGACTCCCATGGATATTTCCAAATCCGAACCAGGTTTTGTCGTCACTGACTTCACTCTGGGATGTTTTCCTCATTTAAATGAATTCCAAAGGTGGCTTTGTATTTAAAAAATAATGAAAATAAAAAACAGCCTTTGCCGAATTTCCAAGTGCTGTTGCATTTGAAATTATAATTATGCTAAGCAGAATAAAGTGGTACAAACACTTTGTCCAATTACCTTGACTGCATGCATTTAGACATCTATATTTGCAACTGGAGATGTACTTAAAAAACTGTCTGAACAATCAGAGGGGAAATAGAAAAATATACTTAATCCCATAATGCCATTCTGTTCAGAGAGAAGAAGAAATTTTATAGACAGAATGCCAGTATAATTTTACAAAAGGATTATTGCTCTTCAGGCTTAATAAGATATCACTTGAAATCAGTTGGCAGTTGATTTCCACAGTGTTACAAGGTAATATACAGAATAGTCCTGGGATCATTGTCTTTTGGCTTTCCTAGCCATTATCCTCGGTATGACTGAAGAAGACCCTTCAGCAGATGCTTTTGCATATGGACCATTCATTTTCTCAACAAAGAAGACATTTTTACTTTGTCCCCATGGGATATACTTTACTCTCATTTTACACTCTGTTTGGCAACCAAGCAGCTGGGTGTGAAACACAAAGCTCTTTTTATTTGGCAGCGTTATTATTTTGCTACTTAGAAGTTTATTGGTAACATAAGATAAACAAAGTAGGTTCATCTCAAAGTACGAGCATGTCCATGCATTTTTCACTTGCCCCGCCATATAAATCTAAGATGGAAACAACGTTCTAACTGGTCATCTCTCCATCCTTCACCTGCAGGGTGTATTCTCCATTACCTTTCCCAGCTCAGTTTTAAATGATTAGAGCTATGGGACTCCCACAGTTTTCCTGCAAATATGAGAGTGCTCCCGCTCATAGATTTGCTGTCCTGTATTGTTATTTGCATTTCCATAGTGCGTAGGAGCCCCAGTCATAGTCCAGGACCTCCTTTGCTAGGAACTGTACAACACAGTAGCAACCAAGACACTAATTGGCTTAAAATTATGGTTTTCCTTATTTTCTCTGTCAGTATTCCTAATCATTTTCCATAGGACCCCCCTTTTCCATGCTGGAAACCCCACCTTAGAATTTCCCCCCTTCCTAATAACCAGGGCCCTCTAACTATTTAAGAATATGGGACAGGCAGGGGATTGCAACTCCATGACGTCGGATCACAATCCACTTCCAGATGATAGGCTACCTCATAGTAAATAGAGGCAGAGGCAGCAGGCACCAAGAGATGGGGGAAGAGGAAGGATAGGTACAGATGGGGAAGGAGCAGGAGCTAGAGGATGGAGATGCACAGAGGAAGAGAAAGGCAGGAGACAGGGTAGGTGGGTTGGATAGGAGTGGTGGGGGCTTAGTAGCTGGGGTGGAGTTTGGTGGATAGGAGCAGAGCAGCAGTAAGGCAAATGGGTAAGGGAAGGATAAATGTAGAGAAGGAGGGGCAGAGGCATGGGATGGGGGTATGAATAGAAACAAAGTAGGGGATGGACTAGGAGGGGTGTGATGTTAGGATCAGAGAGAGGGGGAGGAGGAGCTGGAATTGAGAGGTGAGTAGGATGATAGGGGAATAGGGACTGGAGCCAGGGTGGGTCAGGTAGAAGGAAAAGGGGGAAGGAGATAAGGTGAGAGTGGGTAGGAAGAAAGCAGTAGAAAGCCAGTCTGAGCCTGCAGGAGCATAATGGTCCATAACCACTGGAGGACACATCTCTCCAAAACCTAGACTTGAACCCAGGAGCTAAGGACTGTCTCATAATACATGGGCACAAGGGGGCTGAATTAAGTTTGTACATGTAACCTTAATTCTGGCATTTCCTAACTATAAACTGCTTGGCTTTGCACATGTAATATTCTTTTAATGTAGTATTTTGAGTATAGTATAGAGAAAGATTAGTTATGATCTTCAATTTAATATTCAACAATTACCCAGCCTTTCTACGGGCTCATCTGTGTATGCAAGTCTAATATTGTGGTTCTTGTTACTATCTCCTCTTTCCACTTTCATAAATAGAATACAGCCAGATGTTATCATCAGTTTGTTCTATTGTGCTAGGCCAAACTACTATATCTGTGGTCTTCAATTTTGTTTTCAGTTCCAAGATAACTTTTCCAGAAACTCCCTTTAGAATTGTTTTCCCCATCTGTGTAGTTTTTATCTCCTCTTGCCAGATAGCAACAATTCATCAGTTACACTTACCTCATCATTCTGTTGCTAGCATTCTTTAATAGTGGATTTACTTTCTATCTCTCATCTGGCCATCTTGTGAGTATTGTTGCCTTTTTGATTTCAACTATGCAGGTATGTGGAAGCACCGGCTGTGAAAATCAGTATCTTCAGATCTATTGACAACTGTACTGTGTATTTCTTGGCACCTCTAACATGTAGGGCATAGCATTTGCCCGTGTCTGCATTTAATACATTGATTTTTTTGGTGGCGGGGGAGGGTTAGGATACTGACATTTCTTACAAATGACATGCACTCTTTTTTTCATCTTTCTGTGAAATTCTCTCTGCTTCCAAATATTATGCAACAGAGGATTTTTTAAAGACATTAGTTATTTAAATGTTCAGCCAAAGTCTGAAAATGTATTAGAAAAATAATAGCTAAATGCAGACATAAAATAATCAAACTATTTAAGACCGATGGGCCAGATTCTCCCCGGCATTAGTGCAGCTTGCACTCCTCCACTAGCAGAAGGCACCCTTAAAGCCAGCTTCACTGGTTTAGAGAAATATTTCCCGAAACATAGAGGGAATCGTTGGTAGTGCAAAGTCATGATAGCACCTCCTATGCCACCCCTGCTACCTGAAGCCACTGAATGGATTGTGCCTACAGGAAAGAGTAGAGCCATGATATGCCTATGCTCAGGTAGTCCCTGACTCAATATTGGCCTCTTGGGTTGGTCACTGGCTGGCACAAAATAAAGAAGGCTTCAAGCTGCTCTAACTTCTAGCTGGTAACTGAGCCAGTGCAGAACTAATGTAGCATCAGGTGCGCACAACGGTAGCTTATATCCATTTTTGTCCTCTCCTCCCACTCTTGATTTGTGCTGAATGCTCCTTGGCTGGATCCCAGGGACTTTGCACAGGTATACGCACCTCAAAGAAATACTCATAAACATAAACAAGTAGTGACACAAATTGCTTAATGCTCTTTAAGGGTCAAAGCCAGCCCCTTTTGCATGGCAGCAGAGGCTCCCTAGGCAATAGAAGATTGTGCTTCCACTTCACAAAGAGGCAGCTGGATATTGGGATAATGGGTTGCAGAGAGGGCACCCACCCTCATGCTGCTCAAATTGTGCTCCTTCTGATCTCCCTGTTCAATGTGGTGGATCGAAGCCAAGGCTGGATGATCCAGTATTAAGCAGATCTTCCTGTGCTGCCCTACTCACAGGTTTGTGTAGGGTCTACAGAAGCTATTTCAGCTATTAAGCTGAAGCAGGCTCTGCAGGGCAACTCTATAGCAGCTCTATTTCTTGTGCTGAAGTGCCTAAGCACCAATTTCAGGGCCTGATTCAATATCAGTTGAAATCAAAGGAGTATTTCCAGTGATTTAAATGGGTGCCTTTTGCATGCTTCCATGCTTAGAGGAGCAGAAAGCCATGTTGTCCAGGTATCATCTCCTTGTTATATCTTTGGCTGACCTATAAATAATATGGGTCAAAAATAACCACACAGCTAAAAGGTTGGTTTAAAAAAAACCCACAAACAAAAACTATTATCCTTAAGGAAAAAGGTCTTATGTGCTGGAATTAAAATACCTACGAGGCTTCCCAACGTACAGAGAAATTAGAAACATCTAAACTGGAGGAAGACACTTCCAATAATTATCCAGTTATGTGTAATAGTCAAGACCAAATCTATCAGATCCTTCCTAAGCTTGAGAGAGAGAGACAGGAATAATTAGTGTATCCAATAGATATTGGGCCAGTTCCTGAGCTTTTGTACATCAGTGTGGCTCCACTGATTTCATAGGAGCTTTGCCAATTTACACCAGATGAGGATCTGGCCTTGATTTTCTTGTAAGAATAAATATTTAGGCAATCCCTCAGGTACATGAAACCAGCAAAAACCATTTGTTGAAAAAGTGCTCAGACCCAAATTCTTCAAGACGTACAGGTGTTTTCATAATAACTGTATAACATCTCTTGTCTAGAGGAACATTTCTATGCCTTAATCCTCTCGTTTCCTTATCCACAAGTATTGCTTTAGAATCTCAGTAGCTCATAATTAGTCCACCTAAGGGCTTACTAGCTTAATTCATCCGCTTCTTATGTTCTGTGTTCAGTAAACCACAGTGCAATGTTAGCTCTTTCAACAAGGAGCTGAACATGTGCCAATCACACTGGTAATTCCAGGTACCAATTTTTGATCTCTCCCTTTGTGTCAACAATTTGAGTTACTGAATCATCTAACCTTCAGTTTTGCTTTAACCATTAGGACTAATCCACTCTCCAAAGGAAAGCTTTGGCTGCCTATCAGAATAATGTAGGTTATCTCTGTGTGCAGAATTTGGCTCAGTGTACAGAGCAGGTCTATTTGAACCCACATGAGGTCTTTGAAACAGGGATCTTAAGAAGGGACTGAAGCGATGGTAATAGTAATAGCCTTCTAAATCCAAGAGCTGAATGGCTTGGAAGACTGTGGCATTGTCTGAAAGGGAAAATTTGTCAGTGATCCAGGCTTCAGGAAATTGCTACAAATTGTTGACATTAGAAATGATGACTCATAAAACCCTTCAGCATTTTAGAGAGGAAACCTGTATATTAGGTTTCTTCCTGTGCTGTTTACTGATGTTTCTGGTGGAGTCCTTGATGCACCTTTTAAAGTCTAGTATCACAGACCATCAACTGTCCTGACAGAGAACCTAGACAGGAAGGGATTTTTTTACTTTGACAAGGAGACCTGTTTATATACCAAGATACCGCTAAATTAAAATCCACTTTGAGGTGATGTCCATTTTGTTTGAGGAGGAAATTAACTCAGTTTAATTATCTTTACTTGCATATAGCTTGAAAATTTCTCTGTTTGGAGAGTTTATTATGGGTTGGTCTCAATTCTCATCAGTCCTTCAGTCTATACACAGAACAGTTACGGAAGCTGGAAAGGTCTTCTTCCTCATTTGTGATCAGATCCTGCTGATAGTAAAGCATTCCAGTTGTCCTCTTTGTTCATTGCTAAAGTTTATTGGTGGTTTGTTGCTAAGTCTACCATTCGTGCATGGCTTTGCAGCTGTTTTCATGGTTTTCAATGTTCTTCTCTTTGATTAGCTACTTATTCCACCTATCTTGCTCTCCTTAACAGGTTATCACGATTGGATGCTGGTCCATAACTAGAATTCTTAGGTGCTACAGTAACACTATTACTACTATTAATAATGCGAAATGTTCCTGTATTTCAGATAAATGAGAGTTATGGCTTGAAAGTTGTTAAGAAATTTGCTCTATTAATTTTTCAAATGTTGGTATATGACATGCAGATATTCCAAAAGATCTCTGTAATTATCTGAGCAACAGAATTCTTGGCTTCAGTTGACCGCTGAGCCCAATATCCAGTGGGTGCATCTGTATGCAGCACCTGTTTTGTGGTACCAGCCCTCAGTAGGAGGCTGTGCTAAACCACATCCAGCTAGCTATAGATGGCCCAGAGGGCCAGCAGAGATCAGTTGGAGCATGACATTCTGTGGTCACATCCCCACCTTTGGAATGCCTTATGACAAGGGCTGCAGGGGTGGTAATATAAAAACTGGCTATGCCAGTCGTGTACTCTTCACTGGGGGCGTTTCTCAGCTGGGAAGATCTGGCTGTTTTGTGGCCTCTATGCTGCAGGAGCAGCACAAAGGGAAAGGAACTGGGATCAGTATTGAGGCTCTTGACTCCAATAATAGCTGACTCCCTGTGCTGATGCCATGATACCATTCACCTTCTCTTCTGTGTTTCCCTTTCTTTTCACACTGGTAGGAAGGCATATTGTCTATGATCACATCAAGACATTTCTTCTACTCCAGGATGAAACCATAGTTTTAAATTTGTCCTTAGAGATTAATTAAAACAGGTTTGTACAAATGGCAGCTCAACTCAAAGCATTGTAGCCTAGTTATTAGAGCACTAGACTGCAATTCAGAAGTCTGCAGTTCTATTCCTGAACTGGCTTGCTGGGTCACCCTGGGGAAGTCACTTCACTGCTCTGTGCCTCAGTTTTCATATCTTTAAAATGGGAATAATAAATAGACTTCCTTTGTTAAAGTCATTTAAAAAGCTGATGAAAAGCACTACATAAAAGATAGGTACACTTATTGTTATTAATGTAAGATGTTCCTTCTGTACCAGTCAGAGTGCAGCTATGAAGGTAACAGCAATTACAATCAGATTTGTATGTTGCACAATTAATTTATTTATAATAGTCTGGTAGCACTAATAAACTAAACCACCCTTCTCTAATCACACCACTTCAAATGCTCATCCCAAGGGGGTTCTTACAATTTTAGGAATGGCTAAGGGAATACTTATCAACTGCTTCTGATACTAATATTTTAACATTAGGGCCAAACATCTCTCACACAAGGTTTATTTTCAGTGTTCCTGCATCACTGTTTGCCTTTAATATACCAACTTTCATTTTCTGAGTCTGTGCTTATGCTTGTCACATTTCACAAACCTTTTTGTACAGCATCAGTTACTTTCATTTTTAACTACATGCAGGACACCACTTGAGCTAGAAATGATATATTTTTGTCTGGTTCTTGTTATGATGAGCATTCAAGGAGAATCTCCTGCTTACACCTTTCAGGGGAATAGATATTTTTTGCAGTTTTTTTTTTAAATTTTCATTGCAGTCTTCCTGGAGCATAACAATTGTGCATCAGAATGATGACTCCTGCTCCAGCTATGAATTGCATTCACTGTAGGACAGCACTTTGTCCTTTCCTGCACTGTTTTTTTTTTTTTTAATTGTATGGTTCTTTATTAGAGGTTAGGCAAGAGGGGTAGGGGAAGAAGTATGGCTTCTGAAGGATAAACCGTAATTTTAATGAGAAGAAATAGCATGTTGGAAAGGTGTGAAATTCTACAAACCAGGGGTTATCAAATGGTTTCGTAGTGTGGACTGCATCTAATTAGAGAGATTTTTTTGTGGACCAACTCTTCTCCCATTTCCTATAACATAGGGCTAGATTGACCCTTCACGATCTAATTGAACTCAGTGGAGAAAACAAATCTATATCCCTGAAACCGTTATTGAAAAGTTCAGATGCCACTGAATGTAGATATGTGTATGGGAAACCTGACAGATGTAGAGGGCTGAAGCTCTTTGCTCCCTCTACTGGGGAGAGAAAAAGCCAGCTCTGGTCACCTGAATTTACATTATAGTGCTGTTTACCCATAATTCCACCAACTGAGTTTTGTTGTTTTAGTTGGGATTTGCTTGATTTGATGTGTAAATGACACAATAAATTATTATAGTTAGTGTATCCATGAAAGGGGTTAGGAATAATGCAAGACTGCCCTGGGCGAAGGATCACACTGACTGTATGACTAATGGACTGGACTGGACTTTGGTTGGGTAATGAAGCTCAGGAAACAAAAAGCGGGGAAGGGTTCTCTTCTAAGGAGCAGGCTCTCTCTCCAAAGGTCCTGTTTTATTCTGCATTCCCCTCCTGGGGAGCTTTGTACCCTGTGTGGACTAGACCAGGCAGACCACTAGCAGCGGAAGCAGAGCTCAATCCACAGCAAGGACTGATCAGACCAGGAATGGGTGTGGCAGAGGACAGCTGACTCCACAGTGAGGCCCAACCTGATGGGCAGCAGCAGCAGTGCTGAGCTGACTTCACAGTGCCCGGACCCACCCATCCAGTGGAAGTGGAGCTGAAATCACAGAATGGCACCAGCTACATATCGGAGTAGGACCTGGTGGAGCAGTTCTCTCACACCTGGAGCAGACCAGCATAGTAGAGCCACCCCCAAATGCCCCTTGCCTACCACTGACACTAACTTGGATTGTGAGTAGGATTTTAGGGGAGTGGGGTTTGTGATGGAGCTGGGCATGGGAGTGCTGGCCAATGCATTGACTGGAGTTGCTAGGTTTCATAAATATTTATATATGCATACACACAAAGGTGTTTATGTTTGTTTTGACTGATTACTCCTGTTTTCCCAAATAAATAAATAAATATTTGTGTTCCATGTTCCCAGAGGACTCGGAGTACTTGTGAGTGGGGGGAAAATCACCTGCAAAGGTGACCAAAGAGATTTGTTTTTTTAATTTTCCAGACCCAGAAATAAAACTATGGCTCTGAGTGGGGATTTGAACCATAATTTTATTTAGTATAGGAAAAGGCCCCCTAGATTGATCCTGACTCTTGGTGAAGTCCTTAGCATCTGGCAGAGGGTTGTATTGATATGTATGTGCCTCTAAGAAAAAGGGTCATGCAACCTTAAGTATAATGGCACTACCAGTTAAACCTATAATATTATAGATGGAACAGGTAGCACCATCTGTTATTAAGGCTGCCTGACACTTCCCATTCTATGACTCTTTTTTCATTTGCTTATAACTTTTTTGGTAAACTTTAACCATTTTGGCTGAAATATTCTTTAATAGGTGTCTGCCTCAGGCTGATTTCTTTTTATTTTTTCTTCTTGTTATTGTATTTATTTATTTATTTGAAAATTTCAGCCAAAACTATTCAGATGTTTCTGAAAGTGAGCCTAAGAAAAATATATTGTTTTGCCCATGTAAAAAATTCTGCTGATTTTCTTTCTGGAAATCTTTGAGTCCCCATACTTTGGGGGTTGCTTTGTGTCAGGGATGTTCATTTTGCTATCCCCATGAAAATCTGACCTGGGTTTGAGCAGAACTTTCCCTGCAATTGCTCTTGGGTAGCTGTGGGCTGCACCAGGTCAAGGTCCAGGCATCTGAACTGAGAGAAGGAACTTCACTCTCCTATGTGATCAATGATCCCCTACCGGGCCCACGCAAGGTGGAGGAGGAAGCTGCCTAATTCAAACGCAGAACGTACAAGAACCTCAAGGGGCAGGAAAGGCAGATGGAATTGAATGGGACAAGGAGTCTGGGAACAAGGGTGGGAACTTGGACTAGGGGCTGGTGGCAGGGGTGGAAACTGGGAACTGAGGTTGGGGGAGACTGATCAGTAAAGGAAATGGGAAATGACTGTACAAATAGACTCAGATTGGGAAGTGGAGATGTCAATGGAGGGGCTTGGGAGTCAGTATGTGTATATGGAGGTGAAGGAAGAATGAGATTGGATTATGATTTTGGGGGGAATGGGATTGTCTGGGCAAGGGGACCAGAACTAAGAAGCACTGGGAATAGGGGAGCGGAGATAGCTCTGACAAGAAGCCTGAGTGTGGGTAGGAACTAGGACTGACTAGGCGAGAAGACTGGGACATGAAGCTGGAGGAGGAGGGGATGAAGGGAATACTGAGATTAGATGAGAAGCCTAGGAATGGAGATTGGGACTGGAGGTTCCATTGGGGAGACCTCCAGTAGAGAGGTGAACATGGGCAAGGGGATGTGACGGGAAGGCACCACTGGGGAGCAAGAATGTGCTCCAGGGATATGGAGGAACAAATACTGGCTGGGAGACTGGAGATAAGGGGCTGTGTGGAAAATTTGGAATGGTAGGCAAGGAGACTGGGACCAGGGTAGACTGAGATGGGGTGTATGGAAGGGTGGGACTAGGACTTTTGGATTAAGGGGACTGGAAAAAATAGTATGTGATCATGTAATTCATAATAATGTATTATTATACCTATTCACTTTTTGTACACAGACATGGCTGTAATTAATACGTATGCACAACTGGGGCTTGTGAAGGTATAAGGGATACCATTTCTCTGCGGTCAGAGGCCTGGAGCTGGCTAGATAATTAGTCCCACTGCTACACCTGGGAAGAGATTGGCTGATCCCTATAAAAGGAGGAGCAGGAACTGGATGGGGGATGGAGCAAGTGCTGGGAGGAGCAGCACTAAGAAACAGAGGGACTGAAAGGAGACTGGGGAAAGGCTCTGAAGTAAGAGCTAGGAATTTTTGGGCTAATGAACTCATGGGATGAGGGACAAACTTGGGGAAAGAAACTTCCCCTGTATAACCTTTGAGTAGAGAGGCTGTGAAGCTTTGATCTTCTTTTCATTATGAAGGTTTGAAATAAAACCCACAGCAATTAATCGGACTGGAAACTGCCCTATCTGGATTCTGTGAGAGGGCTCCAGGCAGGGAGGGAATGAGCTTAACAGGCATAAGCCTGGGTCCAACTGGAAGAGGGGGCTATAAGGTAGGCTCCAAACCTTTACAGGGATGATTTCAGCAATCTTAAATCTGGCATTTCCTAACTTAGGAGTTCTTGATTTTTGCAACCTTAATGTTCTTTTAATGTAGTTTTGTGTGTAACGTGTATAGTATATTATTTTATCTATCTAAAAATGTGTGTAGATAAGTACAATGTATGGTCAAATAGAGTGTGTGTGTATATATACACATACATTTCTATAACTAAGTTCAGCAAACTAACAAGGTAACAAATAAAGGCAACCTGTCTTGGCAGTGGTGACATGGCAAAGTCCTTTCAAGAGGACTGTTTGCACATGTAAGGGTAACTCACATAAGCAAGAGTGCAGTATCAGGTTTATAATCAAAATGGTTTTCTGAATACCAGGTGTTGTACCTGACTCACTACTTGTGCTACTCTCTAGCAATTGGCATACAAAATGCAGACACTAGAGGGCAAGTCTGTATGTGATCTTTTCTTATCTTAAGCAAACACTTCAATGTTTTGTGCAGTGAAAGACATCAACTCTCCTGGACAATTTCTTTGTTTTCTTGGTTTTTTTTTCCAAAGACATACCAGATTGGGAGTTAGGAACACAAAATGCTTTTATTGTTAATGGAACACACAAATAATTCAGAAACCTCTGAGAAAATAGAGCCCCCTTTCTACGTCATGGAAGGTTAGTCCCAAATTCTGAATTTAGTCTTAATTCAGCTTTTAATGGCTACTTGAAATTCTCAAAAAATAGCTTTTAGCCTCCACATACTCTGTGTGTGTGTGTGTGTGTGTGTGTGTACACAGATGCAATTGTATAACTTACCCTCTATTATTGTTTCTATAAGACAGATGGAGACTAGCCAATATGGAAGACTGTAGAAGATGCTTACAATGTTAAGACTTTAATTATATTCAATCCCATCAGTTTTCACTGTCCTTCCTTGGGACTCAAATGCACCAAAACAAATAAGGTCCTACCCCGAAGAGTTTAGCGTCTTATGGTATGTCTGCACTTTATCTGGGAGGTGTGATTGCCAGCTCTTGTAGACGTATCTGTGCTGAGTTAGCACCTAAAATAGCAGCATGTCTGTGGAAGCATGGAGGTTCCTCAGGCAAGACACACCAAGTACAATTGTGCTTGACCCTCTTGGTGCAGGGGGCGTTAGACCAAGCCACCACCTGTGCTGCTGTGGACACACTGCTATTTTTTAGGTACTAGCTTGAGCACGGCTAGTTGAGGCACTTCTACACAAGCTGGGAATCACATGTCCGATCTCAAATGTAGACTACCCTCAGAGCCTGATATTGCAATCCTCTCCCCACAAGCCTTTGCTCAACCATCCATTGAAAACACTGGGACTAAGCAGGTTTGAAAAGGTTTTTCATGTGAGTAAAGCCCTAAATGTAAGTCCTGAATGTAGTCTAATATCAACCGTGATAGGTACTGAGACTCAGCACTAGTTCCCTGGCATATCAACCCTGCTGCATTTCTGAGAAGAGGAAGAATGGCTTTCTTGTTGCAGTTTGTTCATTAAAATTCTGCATGTTTCTGACAGCTCTACATTCCCACGGGGTAGAAAGGTAGGTCTGTTCAAACACTGTCCTCAGCAAAAAGAAACACCTACTATATTCTGAACCTTAAAACGAGGCATACATTTTTCTGTCTTCAGGACTGTTAAATCATTTGGCAAACCTGAAGTACTGCTGATTACTGCATTTTCCCCTCCTGTAATATATATTTTAAGTGTACCTGAAATTCTTTCCATTTTCACTCTTGTTTCTTCCCAGAATGCCATAAAGCATAAGTTATAGACACTTTGTAAATACTCCAATCCTTTTTCGTATCTGTTGAGAATTTTTCTAGCCTTGAAAACTATCGCTTACTAGAATGTGACAGCTAAAGTTCCCTAATGATTTTGTGTGATTTATCATGTTGTTCCTACGAGAAAATCGAGATATACACACATAGAGCACCCATTCTTACAGCTGTGTATATATAAAGCTTTATTTATAAAGAGTCACATTAAATAATATGTAGTGTCTAGTGAATGGGCAAGGCTAATACAAGCGAAGGAAGAAAATACACACACCCAAAATATAGGATGATAAGTGCAAAGTATTTTTCCCTATCTAGCTCCTTTCACCTGATGAGCTGTAAGCACTTTACAAACATTAAAGGTTAAGTTATGTGCTTGGTGCTGCCTGGAGGAAGGAGACAACAGTGTGGCTCTCTAGTCACCAAGTGGAAGTGCTCAGAGGGATTATGCCCTCACAGGATCAACACACAGAGAATACTTTAGTACCCAGGGAACCGGGGGAAGCATCGTAAAGCACATTTTACCCCCATGGGTGAAAAGTAGTAGTGTGAAGGCCAAGACTATAACAGGGTTCAAAAAAGAGCTATATACGTTCATGGCGGATAGGTCCATCAATGGCTATTAGCTAGGATGGGCAGGGATGGTGTCCCTAGCCTCTGTTTGCCAGAATTTGGGAATGGGCAACAGTGGATGGATCACTTGATGATTACCTCTTCTGTTCATTCCTTCTGGGGCACCTGGCATTGGCCACTGTTGGAAGACAGGATACTGGGCTAGATGGACCTTTGGTCTGATTCAGTAGAGCCGTTTTTATGTTCTTTTGAATTCAACAGCCCATGGGTAGATTCTAGCAGACGTGTATGGGATTGCGGCCCAGGCCAAGATGCCAGATAAGCTGACTTCATCTCATTGAGGAAATGGAGCACTCAGCATGGTAGCTCACATCCGGTTCTCAATTAATGTCAGAATTCTACATGCGTCCTTCTTAAATTCTCTGGTTAGGAGCACATACTGCATGTGCTTTCCTTCCTTCACACCAAGAGCACCCAGGACAAGTCCGATTTAGCCCAGAACAGCTCATCCTGTCAACATCCTTGAAATATCAATTTTACCCGCTGCTGAAAAGTGGATGCTACACAGCAATAGTGCAACAGTGCACAGCAACACGACACCAGTCTATTGCAAGGAGTGAAGAATCATTCTGTATCACGTCGAAACTACAGCTGGAATTTAAGAGGGAAGAATTTAATTATCTAAATTGAAATTTTGACCAGGACTCTGAGATTAACACCGTTGCCAGTCTTAAGAAAATGTCACTGGATATTTAATGTAAAGATTCTGTGATGTGTGTTGTTAAGTGTGGCCCTAACAAGATGCCACAGCTAGCAGCACGTGATCTCCTTATACCGTGTGCAGGAATTAGTTTGTGATTGACTCAGAAAGGGCCACCTACTAAATCTTGCAAATGTATCTAAGTCTCCCTAGAAAGTCTGCTACCTAAGTAATGACCCAGCCCAACGCAGACAGTATCACTGACAAGGTGGTATGGGTGCAAACAAATCACAATAATGAACTTAAAACCAAGAGAATAATATGCACACATCAGTGCTAAAGATTCTATTCACCTAGGATGAAATTCTGGTTCCATAGAAGTCAATAGGAATTAGTGTTGACAGTGCGGTCAAAATGTCACCCTTATGGGGGTGTGTGCACTAGTTTGTCTACACTAGATGCTTCGCAGATATTTAGATGGCTTGCTTGGGGAAGTAATGTGAAATATAAGGAGCGATGTTACAAAGAGCGGCTCTATCCTCCCTGCCTGATTCCTAGCTACACAGCTTGTAAGTAGCCCAATGAAGGGTTTTTGAGGGGACTTGAAGGAAGGGGCTGGGTGGGGTATCCCACCCACATCTACTGAATTTCATCCCCTGTGCCAAAGAGTTAGAGGGATGATAGGGAAATATGGGGTGGAGAGGGGAAACATTCTTGGAGGAACTCATGACAAGGGAATATACATTGGAACAGGAATTTCACTCCCATGAAACTTAGACCTAGTTTCCTATTAAGTAGTTTTCCCCCCCTTATTAGACAATCTAAATAATTTATGAAGGGAGGGAGGACTAATACATCAGAAATCCTCACAGTTGCCCAAGATGATATATTTGAATAACTGAGTTAGTGATCTTGTATCTCCAAAACTTTGTTTCTAATTAAATAGTACCTTGGAGGCATGTGGAGCAGCATAGCCTTATTTCATCAATGGTGATGAACAGCTGCTATAATACATTTATGGTGAAATAGACATTTTTAATCTTGAACCAGAAATAATCCCAATGACTCAGTACTAACAGGAACTACTAGTTAATTATGACAACTAATGCACATACAACTCTTTAGAACTCAGCACTATAGTATCTGGGCACTCTGTGTATGGAAACCAAGCTAGACTCATAAAACAACAGTGTGTTTGTGTGGGTTTCTTTTTTCATTCTATATATAGCTTTTAATGCTTCCTTTCCTTGCCACTGACTACTGAATCTCTTAGAGGACAGAATCACTTTCACAGTGTCTGATATGTGATGCTATATTTGGCTAGGAGAAGTGGAGTCACGGTCCATTTTTATTTAATGATATAAGTAAAAGAAATCTGTTTATTATTGTACGGGCCATATGCTACTCCCTCTTCTGCAGCTATGGAAGGCTCTAAATGAAGCAGAATTGTGGATTTCTGCTCTGAAAGTGTTCAGGCCAATGGAAAACCACTTGCTGGGAGATTTCTGTCTCTCTCTCTCTTCCTCTGAGCTGTACTGAGCATGGTTGGATAGGCTGTTGGAATGGCTGGAAGATCCATCACTATATGGATAAATAGGGGTGTACAAGGATCCCAGCTGTTGATACAACATAGAGATCCCTCCTTCTAACTTCTCCTAGATAAGGCAGAGTTCTCTATATAATGATTTTCAGAGTGTTTTAATGTCTGTCCATGCTCTATCCTTGGCTTGTGTCAGAGGTGGACATGAGGAAGTCCCACATGTGCTTCGAAGATGGTTCTTAGGTGCCTCTGCTCTGACACCTCACGCTCTCAGCTCATTGCCACTTTTGTATTATTTGAGCTACGCTCCCATAGGCCTTTGTAACTTCCAGCTGGCCCTAGAAACCAGTGATTTGATTTCTAGAGGGGGGAATGCAGCACTGAGAACTTATGCTTCTGTGAACTGCACGTTTAGGGCTAGGGAGAATTAGGCAGATCTTGGCCCTTTCCCTTATCTCCCTACACATGAGGAGAGAGGGGGAATTGGTGTAAGCCATGGACCCAATCCAGTGGACCTTACTCATCTGAACACAGGCTGCAGGATTGGACTCATCACTGTTACTGTATTGTTCAAGGGTTATTTCTTTTCAAATTATAATTCAAATTATTTTTTTTTCTTTTGTCTTGCAAGATGATTTTTTCCTTTTTTAAAAATTATCTTTATAAAATTAACAACTTGAATGGATTGTACGACAGGTGCTGCAGCAGTGACCCTCATGCCAGCAGCCAAACTGTAACGTAAGATATTTTTCAGTGGCATCTGGCTGCTTAGCCGTTCGGATAGTTCTGTGTGCAGCTTCAGGGTTGCTCTTGTTTCTGGGATTAAGCTGCTGCCTATGCTGTTTACATTTTTGGAGGGCATAACTGCCTTGGTTTAAGGAAAAGCTGCTCTGTTTTATTTGTTTGGGATTTAAAATGTTTTCATTATTGAGAGATTTCTTTGTATGGCCTATTACAAGTAGATCCAGAGTTTCTTTCATATAATGTCTATTTTATCTACCCTCAAGATATGAACCTTAGCCCTGGAGAGTTCTGGACTTTGGAACACTTTTCACATCAGGGCAGGCAGACACTTTACAGATGCAGCCTCAAACAGTTGGTGTGGGTACATGAGTCTGTGCCCTGGTCTACACTATGAGTTTAGGTCAACTTTAGCAGGGTTAAATTGAATTAAGCCTGGACACATCCACATGACGAAGCCCTTTCTTTTGACTTAAAGGGCCCTTTAAACCGGTTTCTTTACTCCACCTCCGACGAGGGGATTAGCACTAAAATCGGCCTTTGCGGGTCGGATTTGGGGTAGTGTGGACAGAATTCGACGTTATTGGCCTCCGGGAGCTATCCCACAGTGCTTCATTGTGACCGCTCTGGACAGCACTCTCAACTCAGATGCACTGACCAGGTAGACAGGAAAAGACCCGCGAACGTTTGAATTTCATTTCCTGTTTGCCCAGCGTGGAGAGCACAGGTGACCACGCAGAGCTCATCAGCACAAGTAACCATGATGGAGTCCCAGGATCGCAAAAGAGCTCCATCATGGATCAAATGGGAGATACGGGATCTGCTCACCATATGGGGAGACGAATCAGTGCTAGCTGAACTCCGTAGCAGTAAACGAAATGGCAAAATATTAGAAAAGGTCTCAAAGGCCACGAAGGACAGAGGCCATAACAGGGACACACAGCAGTGCCGTGTGAAAATTAAGGAGCTAAGGCAAGCCTACCACAAAGCCAGAGAGGCAAACGGAAGGTCTGGGGCAGAGCCGCAAACATGCCGCTTCTACGTAGAGCTGCATGCCATTCTAGGGGGTGCAGCCACCACTACCCAAACCGTGTGCTTTGACTCTGTCAATGGAGAAACATGCAACAGGGAAGCGGGTTCGGGGTACGCGGAAGATGATGATGAAGACAATGAAAGATAGCTCACAGCAAGGAAGCGGAGAAACTGGTTTCCCCAACAGCCAGGACATGTTTATCACCCTGGACCTGGAACCAGTAACCCCCGAACTCACCCAAGGCGTGCTCCCAGACCCTGAGGGAACACAAGGGACCTCTGGTGAGTGTACCTTTGTAAATATTACACATAGTTTAAAAGCAAGTGTGTTTAATGATTAATGATGAATTTGCCCTGGCAATCGCGGCCAGTACAGCAACTGGAAAAGTCTGTTAACATGTATGGGGATGGAGCAGAAATCCTCCAGGGACATCTCCAGAAAGCTCTCCTTCATATACTCCCAAAGCCTTTGCAAAAGGTTTCTGGGGAGGGCTGCCTTATCCCATCCACCATGGTAGGACACTTTACCACGCCAGGCCAGTAGCACGAAGTCTGGGAACATTGCATAACAAAGTATGGCAGTATATGGTCCCGGTGGCATGCAGACAACATCCATTCCTTATCTCTCTTTGTTATCCTCAGGAGAGTGATATCATTCACGGTCATCTGGTTGAAATGGGGTGATTTTATTAAGGGGGCATTCAGAGGTGCCCGTTCCTGCTCGGCTGAACAGAAATGTTCCCCGCTGTTAGCCACGCGGTGGGGCGGGAGGGAGGAAGGGATGTGTGTGTGGGCGGGGGGTTGTTGGGTTTGTGCTGCATGTTAACCCGGAAACCCCAGCCCCTCCTTTTACATTGCAAACCCATTTTAAATGGTCAACCCAACGGGTGCTTGGAAATGAGGGTGCTACTATTTGAAACCATTCCCACATGTTATGAGGGTTAAAAAAGCCAAAAGACTGTGGCTTACCATGGCTGCCTGCAAGCCGAATTCTGTTGCCTGACACTGCATGAGTGATCTCTCACACCAAACCAGCAGGTCCTCAATATAAGAGGAAAAATGCGACCTTGTAACAAAAGCACATGTGCTGTGTAATGTGAACAGCAAAATTTAAAGTGAAAGAGTGTACCCATTGTTCTCTACAATGTGTCTTTTTTTAACCACTTCTCCCTTGTCCTCCACCAGCTGCAAATGTTTCTCCTTCGCAGAGGCTATCAAAGATTAGAAGGAGAAAACGGCGGACTCGGGATGATATGTTCACGGAGCTCCAGATGTCCTCTCACGCTGAAAGAGCACAGCAGAATGCATGAAGGCAGTCAATGTCAGACTACAGAAGAGCACAATATGAATGAGAGGAGAGGTGGGGGGCTGAATTGCGGGATGAACAGAGCAAGTGGCGGGCTGAAGATGATAGGTGGCGTCAGCTTGCAGACAGAAGGCAAGAGTCGATGCTCCGGCTGCTGGAGCATCAAACTGATATGCTCCAGTGTATGGTTGAGCTGCAGGAAAGGCAGCAGGAGCAGAGACCGCCGCTACAGCCCCTGTGTAACCAACAGCCCTCCTCCCCAAGTCCCATTGCCTCCTCACCCAGACCCCCAAGAACACAGTGGGGGGGCCTCCAGCCACCCAGTCACTCCACCCCAGATGATTGCCCGAGCATCGGAAGGCTGGCCTTCAATAAGTGTTAAAGTTTTAAAGTTTTAAACTGCAGTGTGTCCTCTTCCTTCCCTCCTCCCCCACCCCTCTCGGGCTACCTTGGCAATTATCCCCCTAGTTGTGTGATGAATTAATAAAGAATGCATGAATGTGAAATAACAATGACTTTATTGCCTCTGCAAGCGGTGCTCGAAGGGGGGAGGGGAGGGTGGGGTGGTTTACAGGGAAGTAGAGTGAACCGGGGGGGGGGGGTGGAGGGTTCATCAAGGAGAAACAAACAGAAGTTTCACACCGTAGCCTGGCCAGTCACAAAACTCATTTTCAAAGCTTCTCTGATGCGCATCGCGCCCTGCTGTACTCTTCTAACTGCCCTGGTGTCTGGCTGCGTGTAATCAGCAGCCAGTCGATTTGCCTCAACCTCCCACTCCGCCATAAATGTCTCCCCCTTACTCTCACAGATATTGTGGAGTGCACAGCAAGCAGCAATAACAATGGGGATATTCTTTTCGCTGAGGTCTGAGAGTCAGTAAGCTGCGCCAGCGCGCTTTTAAACATCCAAATGCACATTCCACCACCATTCGGCACTTGCTCAGCCTGTAGTTGAACAGGTCCTGACTACTGTCCGGGCTGCCTGTGTACGGCTTCTTGAGCCATGGCATTAAGGGGTAGGCTGGGTCCCCAAGGATCATGATAAGCATTTCAACATCCCCAACAGTTATTTTCTGGTCCGGGAAGAAAGTCCCTTCCTCCAGCTTTCGAAACAGACCAGAGTGCCTGAAGATGCGAGCATCATGTACCTTTCCTGGCCATCCCACGTTGATGTTGGTGAAACATCCCTTGTGATCCACCAGGGCTTGCAGCAGCATTGAAAAGTACCCCTTGGGGTTTATGTACTCGGTGGCTTGGTGCTCCAGTGCTAAGATAGGGATATGGGTTCCGTCTATCGCCCCCACCACAGTTTGGGAATCCCATTGCAGCAAAGCCATCCACTATGGCCTGCACGTTTCCCAGAGTCACTACCTTTGATATCACCAGGTCTTTGATTGCCCTGGCAACTTGGATCACAGCAGCCCCCACAGTAGATTTGCCCACTCCAAATTGATTCCCAACCGACCTTTAGCTGTCTGGCGTTGCAAGCTTCCATCGGGCTATCACCACTCGCTTCTCAAATGTGAGGGCTGCTCTCATCCTGGTATTCTGGTGCTTCAGGGCAGGGGAAAGCAAGTCACAAAGTTCCATGAAAGTGCCCTTATGCATGCAAAAGTTTCGCAGCAACTGGGAATCGTCCCAGACCTGCAACACAGTGTGGTCCCACCAGTCTGTGCTTGTTTCCTGGACCCAGAATCGGTGTTCCAAGGCATGAACCTGCCCCAGTAACACCATGATTTGCACATTGCTGGGGCCCGTACCTTGTGTGAGGGCTGTGTCCATGTCAATTTCCTCATCGCTCTCATCACCACGCTGCAATCGCCTCATCGGCTGGTCCTGGTTTTGCTTTGGCATGTCCTGGCTCTGCATATACTCCAGGACAATGCGCGTGGTGTTCATAGTGCTCATAATTGCCGCCGTGATCTGAGCGGGCTCCATGATCCCAGTGCTATGGCGTCTGGGCTGAAAAAAGGCACAAAACTGACGGAGGGAGGGAGGGGCAAGTGACGATATGGCGTACAGGTACAGGGAATTAAAATCAACAAAGGTGGCTGTGCATTAGGGAGAAACACAAACAACTGTCACACAGAATGGCCCCCCCAAAGATTGAACTCAAAACCCTGGGTTTAGCAGGCCTTTGATTTCACGGAGAGAGGGGGAAGCAAATGAATACATCTATTTTTTACATCTTAAGCTGGCAGCAGACGGTGCAGCATGACTGATAGCCCTCGGCATCTTCTGGGTGCTTGGCAGAAGATACTGTACTATGACTGCTAGCCATCATCGTCAAGACGGTTCAATCAGATTGCCGGCAGGACTGAGTCTCCAGGAGACAAAGCATGTCTGCCCAGGTGCCTATGATTGAATTGGAATACGACGATGACGGATATCAGTCTTAGAACACCGTCTACTGCCAAAAGGCAATTAACTGCTGCCGTGTAGCAATGCAGTCTGCCGGCACCCAGATGACATATGGTGACGGTGAGCTGAGCTGAGCGGGCTCCATGCTTGCCGTGGTATGTTGTCTGCACAGGTAACCCTGGTAAAAAGGCGCGTATCGATTGTCTGCCGTTGCTCTGACAGAGGGGGAGGGACCTGACAGCATGTACCCAGAATCCCCTGCGACACTGTTTTGCATCATCAGGCATTGGGATCTCAACCCAGAATTCCAATGGGCAGCGGAGACTGCGGGAACTGTGGGATAGCTACCCACAGTGCAATGCTCCGGAAGTTGGCGCTAGCCTCGGTACTGTGGACGCGGTCCGCCGGCTTCATGCACTTAGAGCATTTTATGTGGGGACAAACACAATCGACTGTATAAAACCGATATCTATAAAACCAGCTTCTATAAATTCGAGCTAATTTCGTAGTGTAGACATACCCTGTGTGACTGCCAGCCTGATTGGGGTATATATTCAAGTTAATCATTAACATAACAGTAAGCTTTTTTCAAGGCCATATGCTTGCTGCATATACAGTTCCTTTTTGTTCAATATTTCCTCTTATTTCCATTTGAATAACATAAGGCTTAGTTCCTTGCTAGCCTTTGAAAGCTCTTTCATGTCTATGTGCTTCCCTATTTGTTCATTCATGTAATCAGAGGACACTACTCTCCCACCCAGGAAGATACTGAGCTACACTCTTAGGAGGAAGGAATGCTGCTAAAATAGCAATTGGAATGTCAGGGGGTACAATTCACAAAATAAGCTGATATGTAGGCAAACATGGAAGTACACACACTTTTTGTTTAAAAAAAAAATAAAAAAAATAAGCCAAACTTCCTCCCTTAAATACTTCTGTCTACAGGTCGGCCAATAAGACTTAAGCATTAAGTCAAGACAAGTTAAACCGTAAATAAATACAAATAAAACATATGCAGCAATAGCTAATACTGCCAGTATTTCCATCACAGAAAGATAAAGCTTTTTTTGCAAAAAAATTCACCACTCTGTCTCCATAGCCATTTTGTTTCCCTTTCTCTGCATATACTTCTAATTTCCCTCTGAAAATGATGGTGGTTCAGACTCTGGAGATTGTGTCCACTGCTTTTACTTGTAGCGTCCTCCATTCTTGGCAGAGGTAGCAAGCCAATAGCGGCACAGATGGGATAACCTGTCAAGAGTGCAGACAACTAAATCTCCAATAATCCTCCCTGTTTGTCTTCCAGTTCCTCTGCCTCCATGCATTTTGAACCTTCATTCTTTGCCAATTCATCTACATTGCCAGCCTGACCTTCAAGTGGGGGATATGCAACAGAAATTACCACTCCCAAAGCAACATATGAAGGGGAAGATGTGGGTCTAAAACCTCTTAAAAAGCTCATCAAGACTTAATGCAGCAATTGTCATCCATATTAACTAAATGTCCTTCTTCAAGGGACTCATTGATACAAACATGATGTTCATTGTTATCTGAGATATTATTTAAGACTTTAATGATAAAATAAAAACTTGTGACTAAGAGTAACTGCTGTCACTTGCTGGATTTAATAAATCTTCTCAGAGACAATAAACCTGATAAAACCAAAAGTCTATTACTTTAAAGTTATTTTACCAAGAATATTTCTCAATGTACAGGGAAATCATTCTGACACATTGGTTCTATACAATGCATATGTATTCACCTACAAAACTAGCCAGAAAATGCAAAGACAATGCTATTTAATGCTAATGCTCTCCAGCATCTAGGTAACTTGGTGGATTGGTTTGCTATTGGGTGAAATTCATTTTTAAAAAATCACCAATTAGTAGTAGTCATTGAACTAAAAACAGTCAGATACACATAAATACAATAGAATAGTGGTGTTTTGTTTGTTTTGTTTGTTTGGTTGGTTGGTTGGTTGGTTTTTTTGTGAGGGACTAAAAGGAAAACTATTGGTATCTCTACACTCCAGTTAGGAGGTGTGATTGTAGCACATGTAAATATACCAGAGATAGCTTTGATTTAGCTAGATCACTATTATTTTTACTCAAGCTAGCTTTGAAGTCATAGTGGTACAGTCTAGCCAAATAAGCATGTACCCATGATTCCAGGGCTAGCCCCATGCTGCCACAGCTTCACTGCTATTGTTACTCAAAGCTAGCTTTGATTTAGCTAGATCAAAGGAAGCTTATGTCTGTTTACGTGTGTTGCGAGCACACCTCCTATTGCAGTGTAGACATACTCTTTGTGTATAAAGATTGGTCATGGTCTCCTTATGCACATACTCATGAACACAACTGTGCATTCCTTACACAGGCCAATATCGCATTGATGTCAATGAGAAATGTGTGTACAGGGCACGACCTATCACATTCATAGAATACATGTAGACTGAAAGTGTAAATTTGGACATAGCAGTGTCATTAAATGTATCTTTCTTACTGGGACTGAGAATGTTGACTCCCCACTTGGTACCTGATGCAAGTCCCATTGAAGTCAGTGGAAAGTGTCCAGTGACTTCAGCAGGTCTTGGATTGGGCCCTCAGCCCTGCAAGTCAGTTTTGAGAGGTACCTCAAAGATTAATTTATGAATCCCACATCACCTCTGACTCTTAACTTTTCATTTCCATGAGCATTGAATTAGCCAATGTTAAAAGAGAAACACCTAAGATCTATGTATGTCAATATAATGTACGGGGAGACTTTGGCAAACCAGTAAAGTGCTTGAAACCACTATGGCTTATTGTTAAAGGCGGCCTAGTCAGCAAGCTGTTAATTGGCCATTCAGCAGTCTCAGCTTGACCAAGGCAGGCGGGGAGGGGGTTTTGGGGGGCCACAGAAAGGGCAGCTTGATCCCGCGTCCTTCCTGATAAGAATTGTGTTGAAGTTGCTGATACATGAATTTTAGAAGAGCAGGAATGACTATTGGGGTCTCAAGGCTGCAAGCTCTGGAAAAACCCACACCTGGTTAATCAGTGATCAGAAGGAGCCTCTTGCTTGCCCATTGGAACTGTTTGCTTGACAAGTTTTCGTTAAGAGACATGTCATTGTATTACTAATGTATAGATAAGGGGGAAAAGCTTGAGATTGGAGGGGGGACTCTTCAGGACTGGCCTCTCCCTCTGGATGCATCTTGTGTCCCCCACCGGCAGACGGGCTGCCACTGTGCCACTCGAGAACCACACTCAGCTTTGGTAATTATCAAGGGTTGCGGGTGTTTTACTAATCTTGTTGTGGACGTGTGTAAGTGCTTGAGTCTAAGTAAAGTTTAGCTTTAAGTGAAAGCACGCTTGTGTTGTCCTGTTTGTGCCAGCCATCTATCAGTTGGACAGCTGTGTCTCCCCTAATTTATTTCCTGACACCTCCTCGCACAGAGTAAAAGTTACCAAGAGCTTTGGGTTGACAGGTAACAATAAAGCTTTGGATGTACTTTGAAATGGCAGTGGAATACATATAGAGTGAAAGTCCTCCTTATATAGAGGGACAACATAAAGTTAATATGCCACTTCTGCCCTGACCATCCGCACAGGGGTGAATCTCACCAGTATGGAATAGCTCAAAACATTTGAACCAGTAGAACAAGTTCTATCACAACAATTGGGTCATGCAGCATCTAAAGACATGGGAAAACAGGTATAGAAGAGAGAGCACAGAACAGAGGCTTAGTGATTTTTAAAAAAAAAATCAGTCAAAAGATGACTCCGATTCATGACTGCATTGTATAAAATATCAGTAACCTAACCTTTAATGAACATCTGACTGTATTATCAGAAATTCCTCTGAACATGTACTGTATCACCATCAAAGGTCCCTGTTACTCTGCCGGAGGTTGACACTGACTCACATCCTTAATTATTTATCTATCCTGAATGGATTCCTATTTCCAAGCACTGCCTGTGAAAAATAAATAAGTCGAAGCAGTGAAAAGCTTAGAAATCTGTGTGTGTGTGTGCGTTTGTTTGTTTTTTAATCTAAGAAATACTGTGGAGGAAGCTGTCTTTCATTTGAACAGCTTGCCTCTTTCACTAAAATCCCACTGAACTAGCACATTGGTGAAGCCAACAAGTTCAACGTTCATCTGGTTACAATTCCCTGATAAGGCAAAGAGAAGGTGCAATGCATGTAACTTCCTTATCCAGAGTTATATTAAAATCAAAGTTTACATTTAATCACAATCCTAAATGACTCGCTGATCTGGATGGCAAAGGCATTGTAACCAATTCTTAGACATTTTGAAGCTGTTAACATTGAGAGTCTTTATTTTTTTTTATTCATCTGTCTACCCCCATGCAGATTACACCTCTTCTGCACATTTTAGAACTTAAACAAATGAGCCCATAGATCCATTTAGATTCTTTTGTTTTACTACCTAATATACTATGGACAGTTGCAATGCTGTCTTAGTTTTCATAATGGCTTCATCTTTTTACCATTTCACTGTGCAGTACTATTATAGTACTATTTTGCTGTCTGTCAATGTATTATTATACCTATTAGCCTGAAGTACGCAGACATGTCTGACCTTTTTTTGTCATTTAAAATTATATCTATTGAAGAAAAGCCACATCCAGAATCCTTTAAAAAAAAAAATCAGAATACCTGTTATTTTCTAGGGGGCTGTCTGCATTCTCACTACTATTTTTTTATTGTATGTAGTACAGTAGCCTTCATCTGCCACAATCTGAACTAAAGCCCCATTGTGATGGGTTGTGCTATATAAATATGCCATAATAAAGTTAGTAATTAAGGTTCTTGTGCAGGAATGAAGGAATGGCCGACACATAAAATGTAGGTTGACTAGCCGTGTTCACATCCCTGAAAGACATAGTTAAGCTGAGCTAAGCGCCAGTGCAGACACCACGAGGTTGATGGAAGAATTCTTCCGTTGGCCCAGCTACTGCCTCTCAAGGGTGTGGACTGCCTAAACAGCCACAGGAAAAAACACTTCTGTCACTGTAGCACATGTGTACACTATGGCGTAGCAGTGTCAGCGCCTGAGCTTAGCTGTGCCGCTGTCATGACTGTAGTGTAGACATAACCTAAGAAAAGGCTAAAACCCTACAGGTGGATGTAGCATACAGCAAAGTAGGAATAAGCAGAATATTCCCCCAAATTTATGTAAAGAACATGGAAGTTAATGGGAAGTTCGATGCTTTTGAAAATCCTGCTAGGTGTGTCTCTGCATATTTACCTTTAAATAAACTGGCCTTTAATCCCTCCATGCATCAGTTTTCCATTCTTACTTTGGGAATAAATTGTACCTCCCTATCTCACAAGTGTGCTGAGAGTATAAATACATTAAAGAGTGTTATACGTTATAATAATTCAGGGCATATAAATTCCTCAGGTAGAAAAGGTTACTAGTTAATCTTATTGCTGATAGTTCATTCTAGCACTACGGTTGCCTGCTCTACATTCACCCAAAAATATAATTAATTCAATCTCATTGTTTTGAGGCAGAGCTGGCCCAGTGTCTCTTTCCGCTCAGAAAAATCTAAGGCAATCCATCTCCAGGAAATAAACTGAAACATGTACATTCAGTGAGACGGGAAACCTGGAAAGCGATCCAGTATAGCAGGAAATATTAGACAAGAGGTTGATGTGTGCTTAGAATCTCATGGTGATAAATATGTTGTAAAAAATCTAAAATACATAGCTAGATGAAATGTGATAATAAAGGACTTCCTCTGTATGTTTTCTCTTTAGTCTGAATTCTACTCAAATTGGTTTTAGTGTTATAATTCCAGGTTAATTGTTCATAAATATCATTGTACAGTCAAGCTTCCTGAGAGCTTTATACAATATTTGCTGACATTTTTTTTTAGGCTGAGTCAGAGCTTAGTCTTCATTTATGACATTAATTGCATTTACTATATAATTAAAGGCACTGTAAAAAAAAAAAAAAACCTCTGAAATTAATAAGTACATTTGATTAGCACATGCCTGGATGCATAAATTTTGTAATGGAAGAATTAAAGTCTGAAATGTTTTTGTGTATGGAAGCCTTGTTGATAGGATTTTAAAAAATATTGTGTTAATTGTTTTTTGTGCAGTGCATTCAATTGAAATTATTTACACTAGTTTAATCAAAAAAGAGATCCTGTCCTCACTGAAGTCAATGGGAGTTTTGCCATTGACATCAGTGGGGTAGGATTGCACGCTTACTCATTAGTAAATCTCCAAAAGCAAGGACATTTTAGCCTGAAACTGTAGGTCTAAAAAAGGCAATATTCTCATTGACATAAGTGGCAGCTATGTACACAAAAAGAAAACCAAATATAGACCCTAGTCCTGCAAGGACTTCTTAGAGTGTTTTACTTTAAGTCAATGGGACAACTTATGTGCATAAATGGGACTATTCACATGCACAAAGCTAAGCACTATGTCTTTGCGAGTTTGGGGGTGTAGCTGGTAATGACTTGGCAGGTGGTGAGTGGAGCTCTCTGCTTAGTGCATAGTAATTTTCCCCTTGTGTCTCCTCCATCATCACCATGAATGTACATGTCATACAACTGTCACATCTTGTCTTTACCTAGACTGTTGAGCTCCCTGAGGGAGAGTTTGTCTTTTTACTGTGTGTCTGGCAGTCCCTAGAACTCCAAGACCCTGAGTAGCATGCCTATAGCCTAGTCTACACTACAAAGTTAGGTCCACACAAGGTGACTTATGTCAACCTATTTTTGCATATTTCTACACTCAGATTTGCCTCTGGCCATCATAAGTGTCCCGTTACGGTGATGCACTAAAACCATGTTCCCGACTGACTTGGAGCCATGGTCAATCAACTGCAAGACCTATATCAACCCTAAAAATCCTCCAACAGCTCTCCCACAATGCCCCATTCCCTGCCAACAGTGATCACTCTGGTTACAAATGTAAACTCCATTGCCCAGGGATCACAGAGACCAGAAGCCACACACAGCCCCCTTTAAAATTCCCAGCATATTTTTGAAATGCCTTTTTCTGATTGCCTATCTTGGCAAGCACAGATAGCAACTCTCCTTTCTTGTGTGAGAACCATACTGGCTACATGCTCCACCTTGGAGTAGACAAGAGATATTGGATTTTCTGTGTTTGTGGGCAGAAGAAGTTGTGCAAGCACAGCTATAGACCATCTATCTACAGATTGCACAGGGGATTCAGGCAAAGTGGTATGACAGGGAGCAGTGCTGCGTGAAAAAGAATGGACTGTGCTAGGCATACTACAAAGCCTGGGGAGCCATCAAATAATTTGGTGCCAAGCTACAGACCTGCTGCTTTTACAATGAGCTGCATGACCCAACACCACCCCACTGACCACTGTGGATGCCTCGGAGGAGCCCAAGACAGAGACCCATGCTATGAATAGCAAGTTGAAGCGGGGGAGGGAGATGCAACAGCAGGCTCCAACCATTCCATGAGTGAGGACCTGTTCAAGATGTCACCACAACCTATCCACCAGCTGAGCCCAGATGAGCCTGATGAAGGAGAATGGACATCGGGTAATTGTGCATGGATTTTTTCCTGACAAAATTTAAATTGAAAAGATGGCTCCCTGGCCCATCCTCAAGTTAATAAGATATCAATGTCTCATTTTTTTACTCCTATGAGAAGAGATAGCAGTACAAACAGAGGTAGAGTTGGCATCTGTGTTTCACTCCACTGTTGGGTTAGACGGGGGCGGGGGGGCATGAGGAGCCATTTGTTTGTTTACATAGGGAGGTCCCTTGTATCCTCCTGAGAGATATATGACAGCACACAGTATTCAAGGTGTGGGAGTACCATGGATTTATATAGTCGCATTATGCTATCTTCTGTTTTATTATCTATCCCTTTCCTAATGGTTCCTAACATTGTTAGCTTTTTTGACTGCCGCTGCACATGGACGTGTTTTCACAACCATCTACAATGACTCCAAGATCGCTTTCTTGAGTGGGAACAGCGAATTTAGACCCAATCATTTTGTATGTATAGTTTGTACGTTTTCCAGTGTGCGTTACTTTGCACTTTTCGACATTGAATTTCATCTGCCATTTTGTAGCCTAGTCCCCCAGTTTAGTGCGATCCCTCTTTAACTCTTTGCAGTCAGCTTTGGACTTAACTATTTTGAGTAATTTTGTGTTTTCAGCATATTACCACCTCACCGTTCGTCTCCTTTCCAGACCATTTATGAATATATTGAACAGCATAGGTCCCAGTACAGATTACAAGTTTTACGTGTTATACAGGAGATGTGGTTTAAGGTAAAACTAGTAAACTGGGGCACACTGATCCTGTGGGGGCAGAGGATCTGGGATTTCTGTAAGTAGCTAATGTCGGAGGCGAGATACACAGGGGAATGATTCAAAGGGACTCGGGGACTAGGGTGCACCTATTGTTAACCTACAAGGCAAAGACAGCACTGGCACATCCCAGAGGTGAGTACTTGATTGGCTGACAGGCTGGTGATGTCAGGAAGCTGACACCCAGTTGGGCACAGGAAAGACTCCCTCATACCAATGTACCTTCTGTTGATCAAAGCTTGAAGTGTAGACATGGCCTAAGTGCTGCACCAATTCAATTATATCACTTGTCAAACAAATTATTTGACCAATGCCATGGTCCAGGGCTTAAATTCCTATAAAGTATTTCCCAGAGCTCCCCATGCCTCCCCCAACATGTTATGAAAACTCCAGTGGGGATGAGTGCTTAAAGATAACCGGTGAGCTGTGAGAGGGTTTGTTCTGTTCTAAGAGCTGAGTTACTGGGCGAGCACTGACCATATAAGTTAATCAATTGTTTACAGTGCCCTTGACTGAAGCATTCCTGCTTGCTCTCCGGTTTCTCTCTTAGCTGTTAGCTAAATTTTAACTCTTGCCTGACAACTTCAATTTGCGAACCAAACTTCTTCAGTTGCGAATGTCCTAGCAGTAATATATAGCACTGGCTTCACTTGAAAAGGAAAGATGTTAACTAGATCATATTCCCTTCTCTTTTATTTCATTCTGTCTAAGTTCTTATACTATGCCCAGCTCCATGATATCTGAATGCCAGATATGATTTAGATTATTTTTTGTGTGAGAAAAGAGCTATGTTATCTCAAAGTTTTACCCTGCTGCCCATCACTGTAGTATCTGAGCTCCACTCATGTGAAAAACAATAGCACCAGTGAAGTCCCAGATGGATTTCATGGATTTGTAGCATTTCTTCTTCTATGAGCTCAGAACTTTGCTTTGGGTGAGGAAAGGAGTAATTAGACGGATCAAAACAACACAAGTTTGGAACTCTAGAACACCCCTTGTTGCTCATTTCATCATCACCAAATATAACTAAAAAACACAAAGCATGCAGAAGAAACTGATTCTCATATAGACATTAAAAAGAAAGGTGGCTGTCCTCAGTGGGCCAGTGCTTCTGTAATATCTATGTTCCAACAGTTTTGAAACACCAGGAGATTATATGGTCATAACTGTGACCAGATTACAATAAAGATGGGCCTTTTCCACCCAACTGGCATTAGCTACCAGCAGTCAGTTTCATTTCTCTCTTGCCCATAATCCCAATTCACTTGCTAGCAGTTAACTAGATACACGTCACAGTTGCTACTGTGTGCTTAGTACATTATCAAATAGCAGTTTTACAAAGCTAGCTCTGACCCTGGGACACCACTGTGCTCTACCTAAGGGCATTGCTCCAGGCGTATACCACAAGTACAAAAAGTACATCCATTGCAAGAGCCCTTGTGAGTTAAGAATCTTTAAACTACAAGTTACAAAAATGAACTAGGTAAGTATCTTGTTCCCTTTAACAACTATGGGTCAGATCGTGACCTTCTATAGTAAAATCCACTGAACAGGGTCAAAACTCCATGAGGTTCCCATTGCTGAGTTATCGCAAAAATTATTCCATTGGGAGTTGGGGGAGGAGAGAAAAGAAGTTTTTTCCCTTCCCTTCTATGGAATAAGCAGCAGATCTATCTCCCCAAGATTGCAAATTCCTTAAGTTCTACACTGCTCATGGGAATTTACTGGAGTTACATGGTTTCCGTTTGGAGGCCCAGTGGGGTTGCACTGGCTTTGTAATCCTCTGCTTGCCTCACATGCAGGGCCGGCTCTAGGCAACAGTAAAACAAGCAGGTGCTTGGGGCGGCACATTTCTAGGGGAGGCATTCTGGCGCCGACCATCATAGGCACCGACTCCATGGCATGGAGAAAAAGTGCCCCCGCCGCCCCAACTCGCCTCCACTCTGCCTGCTCCCCTGAGTGCGCCCCTGCTGCTCCGCTTCTCCCCCCTCCCTCCCAGGCTTGATGGGTGCAAAACAGCTGTTTCGCGCAGCAAGGCTGGGAGGGAGGAGAAGCTGAGCGGCGGGGCGCTCGGAGGAGGCGGCAGTGGTGGAGCAGAGATGAGCTGGAGCAGGGAGCGGTTCCTCTACCCCCCACCCCCGTTACTTCCTGCACTCCCCTGGTTATTTCCTGCGCCCCCTCACCCTAGCTCACCTCCACTCCGCTCCCCTGAACGCGCCGCTGCTCCGCTTTTCACCCGTCCCTCACCTGAGAGGGAGGGGGAAGAAGCAGAGCGGCGGCGCACGTGCGGGAGCAGGCGGAGCGGAGGTGAGCTAGGGTGGGATGTCGCGGCGGGGGGGCCCAGGAAGCAATGGGGGGGGATTGCGGCACCTCCGGGGGAGGAGGCGGGGCCGGGGGGATGGGGTTTGGAAGGGGCGGAGTTGGGGCAGGGCTGGGGGCGGGAGGGCACAAAAAAAGGGGGGGCGGCCAAAAATTTTTTTGCATGGGGCAGCAAAAATCCTAGAGCCAGCCCTGCTCACATGGCACCAAGGCTCAAGGAGGGTCTGCTATCAGGGGTCCCAAGAAGCAGGGGCAGCTCTATGTATTTTGCTGCCCCAAGCACAGCAGTCAGGCAGCTTTCAGCAGCGCGCCTGCGGGAGGTCCGCTGGCCATGCGGATTCAGCGGCATGCCTGCGGGAGGTCTGCTGGTCCCGCGCCTTTGGCGTACCCGCCGCCGAATTGCTGCCGAAGCCACGGGACCAGCGGACCTCCCTCAGCCATGCCGCTGAAGGCAGCCTGACTGCTGCCCTCACAGGGACCGGCAAGCCGCCCCCTGCATCTTGCCGCCCCAGGCACGCACTTGGTACGCTGGTGCCTGGAGCCGCCCCTGCCAAGAAGAAAGAAAATACAGTATTGGACTTAATTACCTCTTTGGTGGGCTGTATAGTGGATGCCATGGATAACAACATATGTAAGACCTCTGTCATATGCCTCCTCCCCCATGCCATGTGTGGAGCTATGGAAGTACAGAGTGTGATCCATGACATCAAAGACAGAGGGATATTTATCACACAGGCTATTGGCCACATTACCTTTTTCTTCAGAGGATTGTTGAGAGGCCCTGGAACAATTTGTATGGTGCGGGTGCTGAGAGCCGTTGAACCAAACTGTAAACCCTGGATATAACGGAAATGATTTCAAGCCAGGGGGTGCTACAGCACACACACACACCCCCCGCACTCCTAGTTCCAGCACCTATGGGTGTTAATTTTAAAGTCTGGCCTTACAGAATGAGCCACAGAGAGACAATCTATTTCCCAGTGCACTCTGCCTGGCTAGATTAATATATTCATCTTACTCATTTTCCAGGTAGCAATAAAATCACATAGTGAATATTAATGGTTGTGATTTTATTCTTGTGTTCTTTAAAATTAAAGTAGCAAATGTTTCTTTCTTTTTAGTCAGCTGGAATTTTCCTTTTATAAATATGGATCATTTCTTCCCAGTAAGGAAACTCTATTAGAGAAGGAGAGGGGTTTTGGGGGGTGGGGTGGGGAATGATGAAGGAAGATTGTTGAAAGTCTTGGCATTTCTACTGAATAACAAAATAACACCCCACTCTAATAAGATAAGACTGAGAGCAACACAGTGCTGCACTGTTTTGCACTGATCTGAGGATTTATTGGCAATGCATAGCCGGGTATTTATGTTCAGGTCCCAAGTTCCTAATGCTAGAAAAGTCTGGAAGAACAGTGAGACAGAAGTTTCAGAAATGATCCAAAAACAAGTACTTTAAGTTTATCCAGAAGTTCATCATTATGGACTATGCAGCTATAAAACTAGTCTGTATTTTGTCTTCTGTATCTTGAACCTGTAAACTTGAAAGCACTGTCCCTGAAATAAGAATTCAGCAGCCATTTTTGTTCTCAGAACTCAGTTCAGACTGTTAGAGATACTTACCCTGTGCTTTCTCAATGCAGATTTAATCTCCCCACTTGGTACGGTGTTCTGTGTGCTTTTTGTGGCGGCTGGAAGACCTATAGTTGAGCATGCTAAAGTCTTGGCTAACAGAGTACCTTCTTTTAGCTAAGGCAGTAATGGATCATAGTTTCCCTGCTGCCAACACCCCCCGCCCCACTCTCCCCACAGGTCATGACTTAAAACAGACTTTATTTTGCTCTTCCTTTCTTTCTTGCTGTTATTCTCTCAATCTTACACAGGAATTATTCTTAGTGAAAATAGTTGCATGCTCTTTGTGCACCGAGAAGCCTATCATCCGCGGTTAATGGGAAGACCAGAAACTGAGTTTCAGGGAAACCTTTGCCAACGTTTGGATGAGAATCCACTTTTCCACAGAGTCCAGTAGATTTATTGTTCCAGTCGAAACAATGGCTGAATTTTTCTTTTTCCAGGATGTTATAATCTGAAAATGCAAAACAACACTCAGAGGGTACAAGCTCAAAAAGAAACCAAAGCAAATCAGGTACTTGTTGCACACTGAAACCAGTAGCAGTAGCTCTATCTAGAAGCCTTCTGGAGGCAGAATTTTCTGCATTGTTGTGGGTAGAAGTCAAGAATTCTTCACCTCAGGCTCGAAGTGAGAGCCTCTGATGCTGGGAACAGTTCTGATGGGCTCCAGCTGCAAATGCATCGCCCCTCAATCTAAGGAAAGTACAACATGATGACAGGGCCTGGGGGCAGTAGGACAGAAACAAGGAAAAACGCAGAAGTTTCACTATCCCCAAAATGAATCAGCCATTTAGAATTCTCTTCACTGAAAACCTACCTATTAGGTTACTACTTTCCCTGTAATGCTTTACAGGCTGAGACTGGCTGTTGGACATGTGTTAGTCAAGGAGGAAAAGATGAACCCTTTAGGAGGTGTGTGGGGAGTCCTTAATGAAATATGAATGTATGCATAAGAATCATATATGGAACGCGTAAACACTGCTTATTTTGCCCATAGATAAATGTCTCAATAAGAGCTTCTGTTCCTTTTAACATTTGAAGAGAGGAGGATTGCGAGGAAGCTTAGACTAATACTTAATAATAGACTAAAGGTAGGAATGTAGTAAATTGGCGATAAGCCAAGTAAACTTCTATTCCCAATTTAGGATGAGTGAATTCTTTTAACCAGAACACATTCTGCTAACACCTGGTTTTATATCGTGTGTCTAATTGTTTTCTGATCAAATGGAATTTTTGATTTGACCAATTTGTGCTGTTAAAATGATGTCATTTAATTTAAGGAATTTTCACGAGAGTGCAATGCCAACTAGAAAATAAGCGTGGCTACATTTATGTAGTTGTGTTTCATTTGAAAATATTTCGGAGAAAAATAATTTAATGAAATATAACTTCTTGCCCCAGCTTCTTGCTCAGTAGTGGAATTAATTGTATACATAATTTGTCTTGAAGTACTTACAGTGTGCGTAGCGTGGCCAGTTGGTGCTAGTCTCAGCAGCCTAATGATCTGTGTAAAATGTATTTGAATAGCTTTAGCTATTTTCCTGAACCCATCAGCCACTATGAAAATCTTTAGTTAACTTAACCTTAGGATTCCATCAGTCATAAAGTGTCATCAGATCTGTCATATGATTCTGTTAGGTCTTAGTCCTTATTTTACAGGAAATCTTCAAGAAAACTCTCCCTCTCATTGGCCCTGATTCAGGGAAACATTTAATCACAGGTGTAAGTCCATCCCTGTTCAGCACAGTACGTAAGCACATGTTTAAATTTAAGTATGCACTTAAGTCCAATTTTCTTCAATTAGACTTAAGGGCTTACTTAAGTGCTGTTGTGAATATGGCTTTTTTTTTTTTTTCTGATTCAGTGCTACCGTTGGGTCGGATACTGGGTAAACTCCTGGCTCCATTGTAGTCAATAGGCAAGGATTCACCCCCCCTCTATTTTGCCTTCTTTACATGTAGGGTCATATTATGATACTCTTATTTATAAAGTGTTAATCAACAAGTAATCCTGTACATTTGAATAGGGCCACTACTGGAGTAAGGTGCTATTCAACATGGATAAAAGTCTCAGAATCTGACCCAACTCTTTTGGTCAGAGTCTTTCTCAAGAGTTCTGTTATGATGTTAGTATCTAGCCTCTCCTATTTTCTAAATCCAGTAGAAATTAGCAGTTTTGTCTTATTGATAATATACATGATTGAATATCACTTAGTATGAGATCATAGCAAAGTGATTTCATTCCAGTTAAAGTATTTTTTTTTTAAAGTGAACAAATGGAGCATATAAAGTCAATGTTTTGAGGGGGATTTGAAACAGATTTTTCATGCTGGCTCTTATTATGTCTTTATTTTACTCTACCTAGGAATAATAGATTTGATTTGAATTTTTAAATAAAGCCTGACCATCAGTGTCTCCATGGTACCATTCATATTTTAATAGATACTTAGGTGATAACTCAAGGTTTCTTATTCTTTAAGGGGTAACAGTATTTTAGGCTATAAAAACTCGGCGGCCAAAGTCGACTAGACTACAATTATTAAATTGATAGGCAACACCCTCAGTTTTAATTATACAGAAATATTTAATGCTTACTGATTTTTCAGACAAAATTGTAATAAATCTAATCTACATATTAAAATCCAGAAAACCTTCTGAACAATTAAAATGCTGTGTGTCTATGATCATACAGACACTGGGTAAGTTCAGGCACAGCTGTCGAGAGCCCTTACAAAGCTGCAATGGAGTTCCTGCCTTTAAAACATGTCTGGGCTGCTTCTTGTCTGTCACCAGGGGCATATTCAAAGGAGATAGTTGTGGCTCCCTAATCCTTGGACCAATTACTCAGACCTGGCTCAGCCTGAGGGCAACTCTAAACTACGGCAACTGGCTATGGCCCCTATGACAATTACATCAGACAAGCATGGCTAGCATGCTACGGGACCCCCAGGCACAACCCTGATGCACATGCTGGGGATTGCAAGACTATGCTGGCTCTATTCAATGTGAGATGACTCTCCAGTGGAAGTGATATGCTAGCTTTTTGCTGGTACTTTTAGGCCACCAAACTGGCACAGCAAGTTTGGATTATCATAAAGAATCTTGCCCTGAGTTCTGACCACAGACATAAACAAACGTGGAGGGATCTGGACACTATACTATTGTTTGTCTGGTACATTTCATTATAACAAATGAATTCAAGGAATAAACAGCCCAATACATAGATGCCAGTGGGAGAAACCCAGAAGCAAAGCTGTTTATTGAGAGCACAGTATATTGTTCATCCATGTATTAGTGCTACCTTATAACAAACTAAGATTGTTTTAAAAATATTTATTATAGTCAGTGCAATGCCTGTTCTTAATTCCTGATGCTTTCTACTATCCTTTGTTTATAGCTATGCCAAACTTTAACCATTTTGGCTGACAATATCCATGCTAGCCGTCTGCATCAAGCTGAATATTTCTGGAAATTTTCAGCAAAATTGGGTCAGTCTTTTGTAGGAATAAGATATGGGGTAATACATTGTTTTGCCCATGTTTAAAATAAAACCATCTTTATGAATGTTTCATTGAGAAATTTTAGTACCTGCATGCAGGAGCGGCGCCAGGGTTTTTACCGCTCTAGGCGGCCACGCTCCTTCTCTGAGCATTTGGCGGCGGGGGTCCTTCCACTCCACATCTTCGGGGCACTTCGGCGGCAGATCCTGGAGCAACTGAAGGACCCACCGCCAAAGATCCGGAGAGGAAGGACCCCGCAAAATGCCGCCCCACAAATCCTGCCGCCCTCGGCGAACGCCTAGGGTCGCCTAGTGGAAGCACTGGCCCTGCCTGCATACTTTGGACTCAAAATTTGGCAGAAGGGGTGGGAGTCCCCCTAGCATCAGGGATATGCTGACCAGGCTCCAGCCTACTTCTGTAGAGGCTGAGTGGGACTTTCCCAATAATTGCTTGTCCAGGATGCTGGGGGCAACTGTGGTGTCAGGTACAGGAAATGTGAGGCATATACAATTATGAGACTTTGCTCTATGATTGTTACTGAAATATGTTGTAGGTTTGAGTAACACCCACAAACCGATTGCTCAGAGACAAAGACACACTAACATGCCAGCAAGGTGCTAAGAGGTCATTATGTGCTTAACTATCCATTCACCAGCAGCAGGGGTAGGTGTAAAGAAGAAGTTTACATTTCAGCCCAGAGATAGTTCAGATCTCATGTATACAGGGTGCTGTTTGTCTACACCCTGTCAGGGGTAATTCTCAAAGGGAGGAGGAGGGTATAAAACTAAGAGATGGTGACCTCCACATCACCCCGCTCGCCTCCTCCCATCTCTCTGTACATGGCATCAGTGAATACCTGAAGAGCATTGAACTGGGGAAGGAGTCCCTGGCTGAAAAAGGAAATCCAGCCTGTGGACTGTTGAAGCTAATGGTGAGAGAGACATTTTGCTTTTAAATTAATTTAGGTATTAGCTTGCGTTTTTATCTTTTTAGTCCTTTTGTAACCAGTCCTAACATGTATGCCTCTATACTTGTAATCACTTAAAATCTATCTTTCTGTAGAGAATAAACTTTTATCTTATTGTTTCTTAACCAGTGTGTGTTTGGATTAAAGTGTGTGAGGAAACTCCATTTGGGATAACAGGACTGGTGCATAAGCATTTTCCATTCTTGGAATGATGGACTGTCGATGAGTTTGCACTCTCTAAGAGAATACTGAGCAGGGCAAGATGCATATTTCTGGGGAACAAGGCTGGGACTAAGAATTTGCAGGTGTTGCACTGTATGTAGTTCATGAGTGGCTGGGAGAGCATTTATGTCTTGAGCTGGGAGTGAATCAACATGCTGAAGGCTGCGTGAACAGACCAGAACTGGCTCTTCTGGCAGTAAAGCAGTGTAAAGCCCCCTCCCCAGGGTAGTGAGTTCAGAGGACATCACTGTTCAACAGTCCAGCTTGTGACCTGGGAAATGTCACACCCTGTTATCAAACGTCACCCATGTTGAACACCAAACAGGCATGGGGTGCTCAAAACTATATATGGACATTGCCTTATCACTCAGATCTGACCTAACCACTAGTGTCCATCACTGAAAACTAGGCTCAATCAGATTTTTCTTTACGGTTTGTTAAGGGATAATTGTTTTTGCTGGTCTGTGATTGGCTAATGCTACTTTTCTGTATGATTTCAATTAATATCAGTGGAATGCAATATTATTGCACGATAATGGTTTCTGGCTGCTAAATACATGCTGAGGAGAGGCTGACATGTTTTCACAGCAGGCAACCTTAACCCTGTGACAGTGCTCATTACAGTGACTCTATTTCTGCCTCATAAGATGTTTGACGAAGATTTAATTATTTGTTCTAATGAATATTTGTCCCACATGTTGCCTCATATTATACTACTATAGAAGAACTGAATTCAGCTGGGTTTAGGGAACCCAGACCTAGGCCCCCCAATACTGCAAACACTGACACACAAGGTAGTGGGGCTGTTTAAGTGGGCAAGGTTCCATATGTGCATAGGTAGTTGCAGGACTAAGCCTTATTTCCCTAAATCATGCTCTCAACTTTAATGGGAGTCATATACACAAAACCCTATATAATTATGAAAAAAGCCCTCTGATTTGCATCTTTATGTCAGAGGTGTATGCCTTTTTTTTCTGAACAGCACTTAGGCATGTGCTTAAGTCTAGGGTAGTCAATTAAAGTGAACTTATCCACACAACGTTCTTTCCTATCAGTTAAAGGATGATTTAAATAAAACCAACGTGGGGCTAACGCCTAGAGGTGACTGTAACATTGGCTACTAAAGTAAATTTTGCAGAGCTAGTACCATAGAAATGTAGTGCTGGAAAGGCCTTCAAGAGGTCATCTAGATCATCCCTCTGTGCTGAGGCAGGACCAACTTTAACAGCCCTTTATATACTTGATGAGTGTTTTCAAGCTCTCCCTGCCCCCCCCCGTCTTCTTTTCTCAAGACTAAATATAAGCAGGTTTTTTTTAAAAAAACCTTTGTTCACAGGTCAAAACCATGTATTATTTTTGTTGCTCTGATCTTGACTCTCCCTACTTTGCCCTCTTCTTTTTTAAGGTACGGCACCCACATATGACACACTACTCCATCTCTTGCCTCACCAGTGCCAAGTAGAGCAGAAAAAATACCTCTCATGTCTTACATCAAACACTCCTCTTAATGTCCCCAAGAATATAAGCCTTTTTTTGCAACTTCAGAAGAACATGAAAAGATAAGAATGTTCATACTGGGTCAGGCCAATGGTCCATCTAGCCCACTATCCAGTCTTCTGACGGTGGCCAGTGCTAGAGCCTTCAAAGAGAGTGATCAGAACAGGGCAATTATCAAGTGATCCATTCCCCTGTTGCCCAATGCCTGGGGGTTGTGTCCCTGACCATCTTAGCTAACAGCCATTGATGGACCTATTCTCCATGAACTTATCTAATTATTCTTTTGAATCCAGTTATATACTTTTGGCCTTCACAATATCACCTGGCAATGAGTTCCACAGGTTGACTGAAGCCATACTTCTGTTTGTTTTCACTGGGTGTCTCTGATTCTTCTGTTATGTGAAGGTGTTACCGAAATATTGGGTTTACCTAGCTGAGAGCCAATAACAGCCAGACAGGGATAAGGAAGAGTTGCTTTATTTTGCAGAAAAAAGGAGAGCTTTGCACCTTAGTACAAAAACTTTGTTTTACACACATTTTACAGATTTTTTATACACATTTAGACCAAGGTTTTTGCAGTGTTAACACTTGACTGGTGGTGGTTAGACCCGTGCTTTTGCTATTTGGTTAGTGAAAACCGGCTTGGGACCAGCTTTAACTACCTTAAGGCCTTGAAGGGAAGACAGTTGAAAAGTTTAGGCTACTGTGTTTTTAAGGTGTTTGCTTTCCCCTAATGGCGCTGGCTGACATAACGGCTACTTTGTTAACGGGGCGGGGGGGGGGGGGTACTAATAACTTTTACAGTTTTCCCTTCGGGCCTGACAAATTTAAAAATTTCAGGCCCGTTACGCAATTTGCGATTAAGCTGGAGGGACAGATATTGGGTTTTTTTATGGACAGCAGAGCTTTTGATTATAGCATTACACAGGCATTTGGCACATTGTATTATTGTTTAAATAACACATAGAAGGAAAAGAAAGAAAAGAATTTATTTAACAATTGTTTGAAAGAGCCCCGTAAACCATGACCCAAGGTTTGGGAGGAGGTTTTTAAAACTAAAAGTGTGATTAAGCGATACAGCATGGAAAACAACAGCAGCATTTTTAATGGCTTGTAAATTTTGCTTAATTAAGCCAGAATGATTAACATAGAAACAACATTTTTTTTTTGATGCGAGCACAAGCCCCCCCTAATTTAGCATTTATAGCATTTAACACACGTTTATTTTGCAAAGCTATTTTTGCCACCTTATTAATTTTTTGTTTTAACTTTTGCAAAGCGTTTATTGATGCATTGGCTATTTTTTTTAATTTTGCAGAAATATTTACTACTGCTTTTTTTAGCTTGGCTACCCCCAACCCAGGAATGAGTGCACGAACAAAGGAGTGAAACCCCGTTTGCCTGACTACTAGGGGATTGTTGGCGCGTTTTGCTTGAGTTTTTATAAGGGGGGTGGTGGTGAAAAACTTATGGACATAGCTGCCCAGGTTTCCCATTAAAGGTGCCAAAACCGGCTAGTAAGTAACTCCGGGCGCTAAAATAAAAGGGTAACCTGGCACCATCAAGTTGCGGGTAATACCCTTACCCTCTATTTAAAAACCCCTGGCTTGTATTTTATCTGTGGCCACAATGTCTATAAAGCTCTCCCTTCAGGTTGGCAAGGTCGGTGTGGTGTGGCCCGGGTGTTACCAAATGTCCAAGTAAACAACACATGAAATGCCAGCCAAATTCTTAACCAGGGCACAAGTGTGTGCATGCGCACACTTCTACGCCAAAAAAGGCCATTGTACCATAATTCTATTTTCGCAAAAAATGTTTGAAAAGATTTTGCTTTAACTCTAATGCAAAACAAAAACAAATTTTGAAATCTCACAAGTTACCGTGCACTTGAATTGTCATTCTACAGTCAGCCCTGACAAAACCTTAAAGGAGCTGAGCCCCTACAACTTTCACTAAAGGGGGCTCTGCTGCACCTCTTAGAAGCTGGCCCATATTTTGTCACTGGCTATCCCATGTATTTGGAATAGGAGTGTGTGTTGAAAGTGGATGCCCTAGATTTGAATGGTTGTACCCATGTATTTGCAAACAGAAGTTGAGTCTCACTTCACACCAATGTAAAGCAGAAGTAACTCCACTGAAATAAAAGGTAATACAATATTTTAAAACTGGTGAGACAAGACGCAGGATCTTAGGGCTGGAATCTAAGCTGCTATTAAAAAAAATACATCAAGTTATCCTGGCTGAGTGCCAGGCACATAATTTTTTATTAGACATATTCTTTCTCTAGCACTGTGCTCTTTCCCCCACAATCTCTCCTAAGTGAGATGCAAACCCAATTAGTGTGAAATTTGAGGCAAATTTTCTAACCTACAGAGGGAGAGTGTTCAAAATTAGGTAAAATCAGTTTCCTCATCCTTTTAATTAACTGCAAATACTTTATTAGCTTTTGCATAGTTACAAAAATCTTTAAACTAGTTACCAAAGAGAGAGGGGATGAGAGAGAGAGAGAGAATCCGCACCCACTCAAAGGAAATAAATCATCATTGGAGCTGATGATTTTGTCTTGTCAGTGCTTCTGTTAACAGTTATTAAAAGCTTGGGCATGATTCAAGAGGGCATATAGACCTGATTACAGCTACTTCCCTCTGCCAAGGTTTTATGACAATTTCTGATAAAAGTTTTCATGCATTTCCTTCAGCTAAGTGGCTTTTAGGCATTTTTTTATTGCATTTGAAATCTAATTTAACAGAAAGTTTCCAGAGTGTTTAAACATGATTGTTCCTTCAGAAGTTTGCTGTGTTTTGGCACTCTGCATCACAGTGACGACTTGGGATTAGCACAAGCTTCAAAAATGAAGAGCGATGCATTTAGAACTGTAAAGCAGGTGTATGTGCTATATACGATTGCATTCACAATAAAAACCTTGCAATAACTAAAGCTGTGTACAGCCAGCAAGGACTGAGTCACAAAGGGGCTTGCAACCATTTTTGGCAGGCAGGGATCAGATGCAAATCAGACCCCATTGGTAAACTCAAATCTTCAAGCAAAGCACTCTCAAGAGGAACCCAAACCATTGATCCTCCAACTTTCTTCAACTAGTCCCCAACTCCTGCCCCATCTTCCTTCAGATAGCTTCAGAAGTAGTTCTGGATGCCGACTGAACGACATTAGGGTCAATCATATGTTATTGGACATCAGTAGATGGTATTAAAACACATAATTTACACATTCCTTTGAACTGACTGTATAGACATTTGGGTCTGCAAGAAACAGCTGGCATTAGATGTGGTGAAGTACATAAGAACAGCCTTACCGGGTCAGAGTAAAGGTCAATCTTGCCCAGTATCCTGACTTCCGACAGTGCCCAATCCCAGGTGCCCCAAGGGGAATGAGCAGCACAGGTAACCATCAAGTGATCCATCCCCTTCTGTCCATTCCCAGCTTCTGGCAAACAGAGGCTAGGGACACCATTGCTGCCAATCCTAACATTTTGAATAGTGGGGGTGCTGAAAGCCAGCCACCTTACCCCTGTCCACCCCCGCCCCACCCCGAAGCTGGCAGCTACGACCCAGGAGCGGGGAGCCAGTTCCTATGCCTATGTAGCCTCGCTAATAGCCATTGATGGACCTATCTTCTATGAATTTATCTAATTCATTTTTGAAACCTGTTAGTGTATTGGCCTTCACAATATCCTCTGGCACAGAGTTCCACAGGTTGACTGTGCTTTTTTAGAAGCTGTTGTATTTAGTAGTAAAGTTGTCTTTGTTCTCTTTCTAAATCTCTCTGACTGAATCCTCTCGTAAGTGCAAAGCTGTTGCTATAGCACACCATGAAAGCAAAACAAAGCTGCATGTGGTTTTCAGAAATATAAACCGATAGTGGTGAAAAGGAAATTCACAGGCATTCCAAGTATAAAACCATTTCAGGCTAAGAAGAATGGGGAGAGTCCCACGCCTAAGTGCCCCTTCCACCCAGGATAATTGCCAAAGTGGGGTGGGAGACTATCGGAATCTCAAGTGTTTGCCCACTCCCTTTTGATGTGCTGACCTTGGTAAAGGAAGGCGAAGGAAACCAGTAAGAAGCCAAAGTACCCCGTACTTACTGATACGTTTGTAGACCCTTTTAATGTCTCTAGCCTTGAGTATTATTTATTTTGAGAAAGACACTCAGCCCTTATTTAGCGTGTGTGCTACCACATTTACCCCTGCCATGCCAAATTGCTCGAGTGGGCAATTACTATTAAGCCATCATGTCTTGTTGCAATTAATCATCTTTAATGCCCACCCATTGGCCCTTGCTCAGGAAGGGTTACACCTCCCCCCAGCTCTCAGAAATCAGCTCCCCTTGTAACGGCTCTAGTCCACATGGCGCTCAGTCTGCTCTTGGATAAATTAAGCAACGTGCGCGCCTTGATGCGCTCACTGTCAGGCAGGTTTGTTTAGACACACTCATCCCAGTGATCCTTCTCTGAAGCCAATCCCATTTTTCAACATCCTCCTACCTGCTTAGGGCCAAGGGCCAGCACACCTTAAGGCCTGACCCAACTTGGGGGATGGGCTGGTGATCACTGGGCAAAGGTGGTATTTTCAACACAATAAAAACAAAGCCAACGTCCTGCCAAACTGCACATCAGGTTGCTCCTCCCCCTGCAAGGATTGGGCTCAGCTGGTGCTGGGACTGGTGGACTTGGGCCCAGCACAGCACCCATGGTCCCCCCAGCCCACATTCCAGCTCACTGAGCAGCAGATTCCCAGAGTCTGGCATAGGACCCTTGCAGAAGCAACTCACCCCAGGTGATGTATTAGCTCAGCCCCACACAGACAATTTTTGGCTATGTCAATCATCTGGTCAACAGATTTCCTGGGGCATCCACATCTCAGCCCCTCTGAACTCTGATTGGGCAGTGTCCCAGCACAGGGGTTGCCTATGCTGTGGCAGTAAGGCAGGGCAGGAGACCCTGGTGGGGGCTCAGCCTTAGGGGGTCCCTGTGAGGCATGGGCTCTCACTGGTGGTGGTGAACATGTAAGGATGGGTGGGGGACACTGGGGTTCAGGTACAGCTTAGGCTAGTGGGGTTCCAGGGCATGGAGCCCTGCACCCGGACCCAAGGACTACTTTCCTGATACAGCAGTCCCCTCATCAGCGTACCGGTCCATGCAGCACAGTCCCAATGCTGACTCATGCATGGACCTAGATCCCTTTCTGCTCCTTCCATTGATGTGGTTTGCTCTGGCCTAGTGCCACTCAGCCAGGCTAAGCCTGGAGTGTGACGGGTCAGAGGCAAAACCCTGCCTGGATGAGGCTTCTGCCTGCATCTGCATTTAAGCAGCTATGGACACACTGCTGGACAGATCAGCAAACAGGGATCATTTGTGGGATCCAAATCTCATACCACAGACTGCAAGACACCCCCGCTCCCACCTCCCCTGCAAGTCCTGTGGAGGCTGGAAATCTCACAGGGACCTGGCCTATCTTGGCCTTTCCTTCCCTCTCCCATTGTGGAAGCACCAAACTCACCCCTTGTTTGGCTTGGGGGGTCCCCTTTTGAGTGTCCAAGTCACTTGAGTGAATAGCCTACCCCCCTCCCCCACCCCTTGACTGAAATGGTAGGGGCTTGATGGTTTGTTATTATTGGCTCTGAGATTTACTCCCCCCAGTGGTTTACTAAATTCCATATCACAGGACATGCTGCTGGTTTTTAATGGTGGAAGGGAGTGGGTAGGCATTTGGAAACAGGAGTGTTGCTTGAGGGGAGAGTTATTTTCATTGGGACAATTTCATGATTTTAATATATTGGACCTTAAATTATATGGATTTATGTCAGCTGAAGCTCTGGCCTTGTGTTTATGGATTTTGCACAGAGTTTAGATAAGTACCACTGAGAAGAATTAAAAAAAAAAATAATGAACACAGGCGTTTCTCCCTTTATTAGTCACTACCCAGATAGTCCTTTCCTACCAGTAAATCCCTTAATTGGGATTTTATTCATTTGATTCTGCTATAATTCAATCTACCTAGCTCTATAGTTGAAAAAGTACCAAACTACTCCTCTTATGTTATATGCATGAAGAGTCAATAGAATTGGCAAACAGAGGCTTTCATACCCTAACTATCTGTTGTGGGCAAAGTACGTTGCAGCTGTCAAATTTTCTTTTGATGCTGATTACCTTCATCAGTGTAATTTATCAAGTTGTCTAGATAAAATGGGACGCTAAATACTTTAGAAACTAATCTTCAAATTGCGCTCAAAATATTGTTGCTTTGCCAAAGGTAGCATGCAGGTGTGACTTTTTTTTCTCTTGTGTTGCTATGGAAATTTAAATGAATTGCTTCTCCCCGCCTGTATCACTTTACCACCTTTTTCCTATGCTCTCTCACTCCACAAATGCCCTGCAAATTGACCTTTGATTGTTCAGGAAGGGAAGGTAATGATCTTCACTCATGAGCCAATTTATTAACAGTGGTATTTTTCAAGACACAGTGAAGATGCAGTCATTTCAGGCTGGCGTCGAACAGCTCAAACTATTTGGCAGAGTCCTTTGTTAGTTTACTTTTGTTCTAGATCACAGGAACATATACATGGCTTCTTCTAGGGTGAGGATATAGAAGAGTACTTGAGATCTTGCATGGTTGAGATCTAAAGAACCAAGGCTGTAGTCGTGGCTCTGAAATATCTATCTAATTGTATTTTGTGAAGTTCTGAGCTATAAAACCAGATTCTATTAACTCCTTCCAAGTAGTGGAAGCAAGGAAGCATTTCTTCATTCTTACAGTTACTGGGTTCAATTCTATTGTCCCTACTCTGTCAAAAAAAACCCATTGATCCCAGTTAAGAGTATTACCTGCCGTATTAGGTGCTCACTTTGTTGAAGAGATACAAGGTACAGATTATAACACCTGCACAGGTCTTTCGCCCACCTGAAGGGCAGTGATAATTGTGCTATCTAAGGTCCCCTTCCCCCCCACCTCGTTTCTGTCATGGTCCCCTGAAGGCTGCTGTGGACAAGAGAGGCTGCAAAAGAGCTTCTCCCATTAGTCCCCAAAATGTGATCAAATGCCTCCAGTCACTTACAAATTCGGTGCCCACCTTTTCAGAAGCCACCTTGCTAGAAAAGCTGTTACATTATGTTACACAAGCGCCCAGGACCAATGGCTCCACTGCTTTGGGGATAGCTCAGTGGTTTGAGCATTGGCCTGATAAACCCAAGGTTGAGTGTTCAATCCTTGAGGGGGCCATTTAGGGATCTGTGGCAAAAATCTTTCTGGGGATTAGTCCTGCTTTTGGGCAGTGAGTTGGACTAGTTGACCTCCTGAGGTCCCTTCCAACCCTGATATTCTATGATCAGCTTGGCTTTGGAGCTACTACTGTATTAAGACCAAAAAAGGCACCAGAGAAGTGATCAGTGTGTAAGTTTTATAAGCCCAGGTTGAAAGATTTGGAAAAACAACAACAACCCAGTATTCAGGAAGCAAAGAATGTCTAAGGAGCATACAAGTTAAAATAGGCTTAGCAATGACTAATGATTGAAGTGATTTTCAGCTCAGTGTTGATCTTGCTGTCAGCGTTCTACAGGTACAAGGGATACTCTTGTACCACTTGAAACGGGGAACTACTTGTTCAGCTTTGGAGGTTGGAAGAGGGCAGAATTTTGTTCTTGGTGTTTCAACCTATCCACAATCACTGCTCTCACTTTTCAAGGGAATCTGAGTTTTGGTTCTTGCTCCACATTTGGAAAGTGTGGATCTGATTAACGACTGATGACTCGTGTTGATTACTCCAGTTTTGCATTGGCATCATTCCACTGAAATTAATGGAGCGACATTACTGAACCACTTTAGTATCCCAGTGTGAATCAGGCCTCGTGCCTACATTTTCAAATGTGATTAGTGATTTGGGGAACCTCAATTTTGGAGTGTCCACATTGAAAGACCTGATTTGAAGAGGGCAGGGGTTCAGCTCATTCTGAAAAAAAACAGGCCCCTTTATATTGTCTCAGGTTGAGTGCCCAATGACTTTTCAAAAATTGAGGCCCAATCTGGTTCAAGTACTTTTACATCTTTTTCAGCTCCACATGTGACAACTCTCCTGAATATACTAGCTAAAAGGGGCAGGGGAAGAAACAATTAAAGATATTTATTGCCGTAAATAAAAAAAAAAGTTAACCAAAACCTTTTATTGATACATTCTTGGACAATATCACAGGATCGAGAGAGAATGGAAAGGGGGGAGGAGTTTGCCGGAAATTTTGTTTTCACTAATTGGCACATAAGCAGCAAGATTAACGAAATTACTTATTACAAACAGTATAAAACATACATGCTTTTTTTTTTTTTTAAGTCCTCATCACACTGGTCAATCATGGTGGGCATCAACAAAGAAAAACCTTAAGACATGTAAAAGCCATATTCCTTCTTCCAAATATTGTAAGAATAATTGAAATTATTGCAAAATAGTCATATATCTTAACTAAAATAACAAAATAGAACACAAATACAAATATCAAACAAATTATTAACATGTACTGTAAAATACATTACTGGCATGCATTCCACATAGCAAGACCTCTATTAAAACCAAGCAATATCTTTCTTGCTTCCTCTGCAGCCCATCATACTTATGAAAGGCAGGGGCTCACTTCGCCAGCACAGTTTTTGGTCTTTAAATAACTTGTTGTTGTTGTTGTTGAATTTAAAAAAAAACATATATGGATTGCAGTGATACAATAATAATTATACAAGTCATGTACATAGTTCTTTTAAATCCTCAGAGATTTGTTTTTAATGTGCTAACATCTGAGAGAATAGGTCTTCAATGCAACTCTGCATTCAAAACAAACAGTGAATCTTTGAAACAACATGGATGGAAATATGCAAAATTCCTCACAAACTGTACAGAAATTTCAAAAACTTGCAGTCTGGAAGTACATATAAAGACAGAATTAGCCCCTGTAAAGTCATTGTCGCTAAATGCAGTTCACCCATAAAGAGCTGGGTACTCATGTATTCGAGCTGGGTACTCAGTTTTCATACTTCCCATACATAGAGAAGGTCCAAGGTCACAGCCCAAGGACAGTGCCAGTGACTTATTAAGCCAAGAATAATTAAGAATATTTCATATAGCAGCTGTTCAGAATGCTTGGTCCTCTAACATTGGTCTCCATATTAACTGCCTGGCCTTTAAGCTTCTCCAGCGGTGGATACACTGCAGGTCAGGAAGAGGCCTATGGCAGTTTGGGTGACTGAATGGATGAAAATCTTCATCCTTCCTCAACTCTGTCTGAAGAAATGGACTAGATAACCAGGTTATTATAACTGACATACTTCTTTTTTGCAGCAGGGCCTGAAAGAAAGAAGGAAGGTGGAAAACAGTCACTGACCTGGAAATCTGAAACTGTCCTTAAAAAGGCCTACTATTATTCCCTAATTAGTTTACACAGTGATGAGAGAAGATAAGCAGATGGTGACCCCTTTGCACTGATATCTTTACCTGTCAACTACTTCCCCTTAGAAGACATCCGTTTATTAATATTAATCTAAGAAGATTACTGATTAGATCAATTTAAGTGGTGTCTCCAGTTCTGACTATAACAAACAAAATTACCATAAATTGATTTTTCATAATTTTACAGTCTCTCTGTCTTTGCAGTACGGAGACACAAGGACTAGATTCCATTAAGGGTTTTTTGTTTTTATGTTTTATGGTTACACATTCTCTTACTTCTTAACTCTCATAGACTTTAAGGCCGGAAGGGACCATCGTGATCATCTAATCTGATCTCCTGCACTTTGCGGGCCACAGAACCTCACCCACCCAATCCTGTAATAGACCCATAACAAAAGGCAGGTGGGTAGCTGGGGAACAGACTCCTGAAGCAGAATTAGGAAAAGAGCAGCTCCAGGGAAGAGCTAAATTTCATTTTCTCAGATCTAAAAATAAAAATAAAATAAAATATTTTCTATTCAAGTTTAATGATTGCTGGGGACTTTAAATGTTCACTGTTGGAGATCAAGAAATCTGATCTGTTAGGCCCATAATTTATATCTGAGTTTGCAAAATAAATAAATAAAACAAATAAATAACCAGTCAATAAATAAGTTATGAAGTATGCTACTTTTTGATAGTAAAAATTGTGAACATTTGTGCAATGGCAACCACACACACAATTCAATGACATTTGAATCTATAGTGTTTGTCAAGTAGCTCCCATGTGGAACAAAAAAAATATCTCCATTGCTTGTATTTGAACTTGTATGATTCAATAGATAAGCTTATAAACATATGCTACTTATATAAATATGGGCTTTTCATATATTACACCCCATCCACATATGTAACATAAAAATGAGCATTTGTATGAAACAAATGTCTTGATAGAAAAGTTTTTAAAAACCTTTGAAATCATATATATAATACCATAAGACTACACTGATCATTTTTCTTTTCTCTTGATATCCCAAAAGTTTACAATTTGTTTTTATAATCATGCTTACTAACTGATGCAGCTATTAACTATTATTTGATAATTGTGTTCCTGGAGTAATTTGAATTTAACACAAAACAGTAGAGAGGTGTATCATAAACGACATGCACAGAAAGTAACACAACATGCAAGTAAAAGTGAGCTTTGATGCATCCTCCTGATAAGAGTTAAACTTGCAAAATGTACACAAAAGACACAGGGCCTGAGTTTCTGGGATATTTAATATTTGCTGCTCCCGTTGATGTCAAATACAATTGTGTGGGCTTAGCACCTAAGAAAATCACGAGCCATTGCAATAGTGAAGCTATTTAAAAGCTAACACTTAAAAAAAAATCATGAATACCTGCCCTTCCAAAAAAGTTAGACCACATTTATAAACATTTATATTTATAAAACTAATTATTGTCAGAAATACTCGTCTCCACATATACCCACATCCTTTGGAGATAGTTGTATTCTTCTGTGAAGATGCACAAAGCTGAGCTGCCACGTTTTCTAGTCACATAAGCCTAAATAGCTAGGGGAAGGTCCTCAGTTTGCGTAGATGATAGTTTACCCCTGAGAATCTGCTCCCAGTGTGTCTAGTCAAGCTAAATTGGGAGGACTATTAATTCTTTCCTCAAACTTTGATATAATGGGTTCATGAGTCGCCAAACACAATGGTTTGGCGACTGCGATATTTTGTTCTCATAAGGAAGGTTTTCACCAACAGCACAGACTGTTTCAAGAATATAATGTACAAGGATGCAACCAAATAAATACTCTTGTCAAAATGCTCATTTTCTTCACTGGTTACTTCCCAATCTGCTCAGATCAAGAGAAATAAGGAAACAATTTTACATTTAGGTATTTTCAACAGTGTAATTTAAGAATCTTGGATGTGACTTCACCATTTTATATTATTATTCTAAATCCACATTTAGTCACTTCTGGCTTCACTGTAAGTGTCAAAGAAATCTATTCAATCCAACTCAGGAAAAATGAAGAACACCTTCAGCAACATCTCTGGGAGTGGAGGGTGCTCAGCATTTCAGAGGATGCATTGTACCTTGACAAATCGGGGCAAATGTGGGTGAGTAACAATTAATGGGTTAAACAATTTTATTCATAGAAGGTTTACATAGTAATTACCTGTATAATGATGTGACACACACTTTGGCTTTGTACCATTACATTTTCAGGATTTCAAAGAGCAGTAGAGAGTTTATTGCATTTATACCAATAAAGAGATGGAGATTTAGATAAACTCAAATCTTGGTCCGTAAATTGTCATCCCTTTCCAAAGCTGTCAGATTTTTTCCTCTCTCGCCAATGAAATAATTATTTTCTCTGCAGCTGAAGCTTTGCTGTGACTGGTTATCCTCCAATATCAGCCTAAATATCTCATTTGTCATTTTTCAGCCTGCCTAAGCACCAATATCAATCAAATACATCAACACCAAGTGAGCTCAAATAAAAATAATTTTTTGTGAATATATATTTCTGTTTGCTCACATTGCAAAGATAGAATACAAACAATGAAATCATAGATCACGTGGTTGTCTTTAGTACATATTTTCCCCTTTATATTTTAACAAAATAATGCTTTTCTACAGTTGACAAATACACCATAACTGATCTGGATAAAATAATATCCCAAGAGTAGCTATGTATTTCATAAATTCTGTGGGGGAGGAAAAGGAAGTTCTCTTGATTCATCGATTTTAAGGCCAGAGGGACTAGTGGATACCTCCTGTATAGTACAGGCCATATAATTTCACACAGTTACCTCTGTAATGAGCCCAATAATTTGTGTTTGACTAAAGTAGATCTTCCAGCAAGCATCTAGTCTTGATTTCAAGACTTTAGAGATGGAGAATTCACCACTTTCCTTGTAAGTGATTTACTACTGCTGTCTGAGCTCTTCAATGTTTTGGGGAATTAGAATGATGAAGCAGGTAGGGATAACATTTTCTCAAAGAAAGAAATTTCCATGCATACAGAGTGTGCCAAAAAAAACCCCTCAGCATCTACCAACATGCTTTAATCTGAGATTCCCCTGTACTTAGAATGGAAAATAGGTAGAGTATCAAAGATACTGTGCTATGCTAATTGTTAGTAAGTGGCGGCATTTTAATGGCAAATACTGACTGTCCTCTGTGTAACTATATGTCTTTCCATCTGTAAGCTAATATACTTTCACACTGTATACTATGACATTTTAAAAAACAACATTAAAAGTATGTTTTTAGGTCGAGAGTTGAGAATTCATAAGATAGGAAATGCCAGATGTACAGTTGCCCATGCAATATTAATTTGCCCCCCTTGGGTGTACTGATGATGATACAGTTTTAAATTATATGACCATATACTTTTTTTCCCAACAGGACTCTTGATTCATTCAGTATGCGGGACGGACTGTGCTCTCTCATTGAGCATCTGCTCCAAACAAACAAACAAAAAAACCATTCAAACAAACTACACGTTACAATTGCCTGTGTATGGTGCTATCACTACAGAAATGGGTTCCATCCGGTCTTTAACTTAGATTTGCAGGTCCTGATCCTCAGTTGGGACCTGGTGCACTGTTGCTCTGCCTGTTTATTTCTAGTATTATATTTCCAGTATTGTAAGTTCTTTAGGGCAGGAACCAGGTCTTTGTAGGTGTTTTTATTACATTCAGCCCTGATCCTGTTTGAGGCCTATGAATGTTAAATAAAACGTGTGCAAATGACTGGGGATTTCAATGTTCAGCTCAATTCACTTTATGAAGTAACAAAGTTGAAATTACACACAAATGTATGAAGAATATCTATATGGACATAGCTCTCTTATCCTTTGCTCACTGATATAGACTTTGATTTAAATCATTATTTAGAAAAGTGGAACATTTGTGACTTTATAGACATCTGCTGATGCAAAATCCCTTAAATCTAATAAAATAGGAACAACTAGTAAGCAAGATCCAGAAAGTACACCTCTACCCCAATATAATGCTGTCCTTGGGAGCCAAAAAATCTTACCACGTTATAGGTGAAACCGCGTTATATCGAACTTGCTTTGATCCACCGGAGTGCGCATCTCCCCCCACCCCCCAGAGTGCTGCTTTACCGCGTTATATCCGAATTTGCGTTATCTTGGGGTAGAGGTGTATAACAATATTTAAATGGTGTTGGATGTATGCAGACAGTTGCAAGTAATAAATTATACCTTTGGATTTGCCCTTCCAGCTTTGTAAGATTGAAGTGAAATAAAATTTACAGATAGTATATCAAATCTCTATTATATGTATATTGTTGTGAACATGCAGAGAGCAACATAACATGAAAAGTATGGGTCTTGATTAAAGGATATGCACCCCATGAAAAGAATTCCTGCAAAATTATTCATCACGGAATAAAAGTATTAAAGCACACAAGTGCTTTGTTAATAGTGTTACTTTACAATTCTACAGCATCTTCTTTCCAAGGATCTCAAAACTCTTTCCAAATAATAATGAATTAAACTTAAAACTCTGAGAACAATTGTAAGCGTGGGTGGGTGGGTATGCATGTGCACACCGTTCCTCCAGTTTACAGATGGAGAAACTTTGGCAGTGGTGTGTGAAACAAACTAGTGATTCTTATTTCATTTCAGGTTGGTATGTATCTATACCACAAACCTCACCTCAACTTGCCTGCTTACTGATCACCTCAGCAGAGAAGACAAAAACTGTATAGGCCATTTAGACTACTCTTTCATCCATAGCATGCCTGCAGTCTTCTGGATGAGAGAAATTATAACCCGTGCAACCAACAAAATTCTTGACCCATCATTTAAGTGAAAGGTTTAATTCAACATACATACGTGTGTGTGTATTATATAATAATTATTATTATTTAGTATATTTAAATAATTGCTAGCTTAACTGTACTTTAAATAGTAAAATTACTTTAAATATTGAAAATACCTTTTTGATTACCTGTAACAAAACAAGCAATTATAGAAAGTAAACTATTATTATATACATAGTACTAAAAATGTATTACATATACCATTTAACTCAGAGGATCCCTGCTTGCTCCCTCTCTTTCCCATTGTCAGTTCTAGATCCTGGCACTAGAGCAGCCCAGAGCATCTGGGAGTAATAATTGTGGGAAAGTCTTGCTCAGCCCCTGTAGCTGGAGCATGCTCAGTACAGACAGAATCTTTGCTGAATTTAAGCTACTAAAAACTAGCGTGTGTGAACTGAGATTTTTCAGCTGCTCATACCTTGGTCTTATTTGGATAGTTTTTCATGGGAGCGGCAAAAGGCACATTTTCAAGCCTTGGTTCCAAAGCATGGACGTGCTAAAGTTGCTCAGTGAAACAGTTGTAAGAATTTTCTTTTTTAATCTGGGCAAAACAATATTTTTCTCTAATCTCATTCTTGGAAATGGATGAACCATTTTTGCTTGAAACTTTCTAAAAGTCAGCCTGAGACAGAAATTCAGCATGGGATATTACCGTCAGAACAGTTAAGGTTTGGCAAAGTTATAAACAAGTGAAAACAGTCTCTTATAATGGAAAGTGTTGGACAACTTTACCTATAGACAACACTACCAGACTTGCCTGTAATAAAAGCTACTAAACGCTACAGGTTTAATTTCTTTCAGGCAGAAACAGGCATTCATTTTCAGTTATGTACTTTATTCCAGGAGGACTATAACAGATTCACATTCCCTTCTCTGTCTAAAAAAATCATTAAAACTTTTCCTTTTCTCTTTTAAACATTGTCAAGTACCAAATCTTATTCTTGTCCCCGCCCTAAAATGTCCAACTACAGTGCTGTTGGACTGGTTATCATCTTTTTGAGTCCCATCATATGGAGTGTTCTTTACGAGTCATCTCCCTCCAAAGTGTTCTGCTCAATGCCATACACTCTCTTATACCACATGCTAACTAACATGTCTTCCTTTATGACACCCCACCACTTCTTGCTGGATCAGCTTCTCTGTCTTTTTCCTTCAGTTTTGATTTGTTGGACTGTGTAACCCACTTATCAGGACTGCACGCTACAAGACCAAATCATCTGAGCCTGCATGCCTTCATTTCTTTTTTTTTTTATGGGTGTTACTTTGAGCTTGTCTCTAACATGCACATTCCTCATCAGATCTTTTTTTTTCTGTCGCCACGCATCCTTCTCAACATTTGCATTTCTGTGACCCAGCTCTTTTGCTCATATTTCTTCTTCATTGCCCAACTCTCAGCGCCACTGGTGGACTGGTTATCTGGGTTCTAAAACGATACTGTCTTCCAGTTTCAGTTGTTAGCTTTATTTGTGTACCCTATTTATTTACATTTCCAAGGCACTTATTCTCCATATTTACTATGTGGAACACTGTACAAGATTTAAAGAAAAATCAAACCAAAACTGGAACCATCATAAAGTGAATCAAGTCACTTTCAATTGGGAAAAATAGGTTTCTGTGCATTTCTCTTTCCTCATTTACCCTAAATTTTAACTTAATCTTAACTAATTCTGTACTTTTCAATCACTGCTTTGATTCTCAGCACTATTTTTTTCTTTAAGCTATATCCTTCCACCATGAGTGATTCCCCCACCCAATTTTATTAATGGGTATTGTTGAAATGCTCTATTGAATCATCTTGATATTTTTAAATGTATTCCAAACCTTTTTAATTTCACTGAGTCATTTATGGAAAGATCTCTTGGCACTTCCACCATCTCACAACTGAAATATCATTAGAAGATTATTTTTGGGGGAAAAATAATTTAATAACTAGATTTCATTTGTATCACCTTGTCTTCATTTTACTTAGAGGGTAACAAATATGGAGCTCTGTCCTGTGACCAATCATCTGTTGTATGTTTTCAATGGGCAACAGAATGAGGCCGCACTTATTTTACTTGCCAATATTTTTCAAGTGTATAGTTGGTGCTATTACACAATGCTAAACCACTGTTATCAGCTAATCAGGTTTCAACTATAGCTCTCAACACTTTATCACTACTTCTACTTATAACCAAAAGGCAGAATGAGCCAAAAACAATCTCGAGTGAAATTGGGAAATCTGTTTTTTATTTCTATAGAGAAAAGAGAAAACAAATGCATCCAATGTCCCCAAGAAAACCTAATTTGTGTTATAAGATGTAACACTTCAAAACAATGATTGACATGATTTTAAAAGATTCAATTACAACATGCTTTGAAGTACATAGAGAGAGTCTGTTGTGGAACAACACTAAAGCAGTCTGTGAGATTTACGGTTAACTTCTGGGTAACTTGATTGATGGTGTAATTTAGTAGCATTTTTGAGTGTAGAAAAACCAAATAAACAAATGCAGCAGCAGCAGATTCCTAATGCCACTGTTTTTGTTCAGTTTGCTGAGATAGTTGCAGAACTCCAAATCTAAAATGATTATTTTAAAGTACAGGGCTGTATTTTAATTCGGACATTTGAAAGCCACTCTAAAGTACATCAGACATGCCAAGAGATCACAGCAACAGGATTAACAAACAGTTTTTCTAGTAAATGAGAGTAAAAGGGATGCCTGTTTAATGGGTGGAGTTTTATAAATGATATACTGGTATTTGGGATTAACCAAATACAATTTGCAGCAAAACCAATACCCTGGGCACATTACTTTTACAAAAAATACTTTTTCTTTCAAATAAAGGACAATTATATTTTAATAGTTTTACAATAATATTGCTGTGTAGTAAAAAAAGGAAAATTAAAAGATCAGCAGTAGAAGCTACTAAAATGTCAACATTTTCCACTCATTGTTACACAGTCAAACACAGACACTCTTTATTCTAAATACAGGAGAAATTCCACCCTATTCTGTTAGCAATAAGCTGAATTTTAGCTGGACCTTAGCGTGTTAGTAAATAACGGTGTGTGTGTCATTTTACTCTAGCCCTTGACCCTTAGGGAAACATGTCCAGATATCCAGAAAGGAACTACTTGTAACTGATATGGTATTTTCTGTTCTCAATAAAATAATCTATTGAAACACACACTTAGTTTATAGATTATTTATGTCATGATGACTTGGTTACAGATGTCTTTTGTAACTGATAAAAATGGATTGTTGAACAGATGTCTTTAGCTTATCAATTACATAAGCAGATACCTTGAAAAGAAGTCCACAATCAATAATTCATTTTCTTTGTCTCTTTTCTGTTCACACACATAGTATATAAAGACAAATGTTGTTATAGCAATGTCTTGAAATGGACAAAATGGTGTAACTGATAAAGAGGCTCATACATTCTCTGTAATTGACAAAATGCACAAGGAATATTCGGCATAACATATGTGATTTATAATCAGTATAACAGCAAAACATTAATGGATGGATGAATGGCTAAAAACTAAGAGCTTATTATGGTTACATATTGCCCCAGTAGTGATAAATTAATTACAAATATCATTGGCTTATTAATTCAAAATAAGATCAAGCATGAGAAAGGATTTTTTTTGTTCTAAACTAGTATTTAAAAGATGAGTTCTAGTAAGTTAGTCAGAAGTGAACTGAAATACACTGCCATCATTTCTCTAGTTCCAGAGATTGGTATGTATGTTTCCTTTTTGTATTCTGTGTAATTCAGTATTAAGTGTTGCATGACTGTCTTACTTAAATAAAACTTCAACAGAGTTAGTTATTTGACATCCTGACTTACTGAATCCGGACTCCCAACAATACAGTCAGTGTGAAAACAATGAAGACTGACTGAAATATGGTTCTCCATCACATGGCTTTCTCTTAAATTACAAAACCCCATAAAATAAGACTCATTTTGAAAGGGTGAAGACTCCACTAAACACTTTTTGCAATGGTAAATATTGATAGTTTGGTGCAAATCAAAAATATTTGGATCCAAAGAACCCAGATTTTGTGGCAATTTTGATCTGAGCCCAAATTTTACTATGCCACTATCCTAAATCTCTCTGTCACACAAAAATTAACCTAGAAAACTCAATTCTTCATTGAAATGCTTGTTTACCAAATTTCAAGACTAAAATCAATCATTGAATGATAAAACAGTAGAATATCAGTCCTGCTTTTAGTGGAGACTACAGTGTGACCTTACCTATGGAGTGGAGACTGAGGCCTTCTTAATAATGGATTGAATAAAAAATCCTATGTCTCAGCTCTGGAGAATCCTGGCTATATTCTGTGGTCAGGCCCATGTCTATTAAATATACATTCATAGACTTAAGCTTGGGTTTTCCCTGCTTGTGCCTTTACACAGGTGTTTCTCTTACCGCCACATGCATTTTGCTTCCTTTCCCACTCTGCATGAGCTCAGTTCAGTATAACTTGCAGAGGCAGAACCTGTATCATTGTAACAACAATACAAAATCAAACTGTCGCAATCTAGTCTTTCAACCCATAAAGTAATTTAGTTCTAAAATGCATTCTATAGGACCTGAATGAATAGCTCTCAACAGTTTGATTTTGTATTGTTATTTCTTGCTAAATCTTAGTATAATTTTCTTCTTATTAAGGAGCAATAGTGGCTTCAAACTCAGAGTTAAAACCCAAAAGTGACATTCTAGCAGTCTAGCCACACCTAGTTACATAGGAAAACAATTCATAACACATTAGACATGTTGTCATGGTATAATGCACAGCCACCTGTGTTATATAAGTATGAGCCCAACGCCAAATGTTTCTAGCAACTCAGTTAGTACTATTGTTACAACAGATCACACCACCAGGAGTCTTACTGAATTTATACAATGTGTGTCTCTTTCTTCCTTTTTCTGTTTTGCCTCATTTGCCAAAAGAATGTGCGGGAGGCCAGCTAGAATCACAATAGATTCTACTTGTCAGTATGCAGCGTGTCCAGGAAGAAAACTTGTACACATTTTCAAGTACTCCAGATAGGTGCACTGTAATGTCTACTTGAGAGATCCCAGCTCACAAAGTTGCTACTTCCAAGACAGAGATAAGAGATTCAACTCATCTTTATTTCCTATACAAAATATGAAAAGTATGACTTTTAAGAAAAGTATTTTTGGATTTGAGGTTTTAAGATAATGCATATTTCCCATAATGCCACATAAGAGACAATGCAATGTAGGTTTACTTACGTCTATATAAATCCACTGTATACAAGAATGCTAGTAGCCCATATCAATATAGGGAATTTTAAAAATCAGTAATATTAACTGATCTTAATAAATGCATATGGCAAGAGTTTCAATCTTGAGTGCCTACAGCTAAATGCTTAACACTTAAATAGTTACCTAATTTTCAGGGTTGCTGAAGACCCTCAGTTTCCACTGTGGCCAATGTGCTTTAAGAGGTGCTAAGCACTTTTGAAAATCAGTCCACTTATTTAGTTGCCTATCTATTGATTTAGGTATGTAACAGATATCGATCTCTAAACATGCTGGCCTATATTTTTAGTACTAAAATAAACACCACCAAAATATGTAAACTCATTTCTTGACCTGAATGCAGAAGAGTGAACACACAACAAACCTGAACTGACTCTGGTCTGGCATGGTTATTTCTAAATACTGAATACGGATATGACTGGAAGTAGAGTGGGTTGGTATTAATCACCTGAACAAGGTTAAATTTACAAACAAACAAGCCATTGAAGTACACAGCAGTAATGCAGAAATTTCTCTGATAATGAACCTCCACATTTACACATAAGACCTACATTTTGCTTTCAGACTGTCCCCACTCTGTTGACTTTAATGGAGTAGCAACAACATAAATGAGAGCAAAATGTGTCCCATTCCATGGACACAGTTGAAAAATGCAATCTCACTTGAAGGGTAAATATGCATGTCTTTTAAATTATAAATTAAAAATAAAATACATTATATAAATTTCTTTTATGGTGTGGCATGCACTTCTTTTACAGTTGTACATTGGGTTTGCATTTACTGTTCTGGAGAGCTGACTTAAAATCCTAACTCCGGTCATATGTGAAAATCAGTTTGCATGTGTTACCAGTGGAAACTGGGCTAAGACATTACACTTTGACATGGTTAGCAATATCTGCTCAAGAGGTTGTTGAATAGACTAACAGAAATGCCAGAAGGTATTATTATTATTAAGATATATAATACTGGCATGGAAGCAAGGCACAACTAGCATATATCACATGCTTGTGCTTGGCAATAATCATTACTTTTGGTCTGTAGTTCTTCTGAGCATAAAATTTACATACAATTTGAAAATAAACAAGAAGCCTCAGTTTTGCTTTGTTTTCAGATGCAGATAAGCAACAGTGAGGTGGTGAGATTTTACAAGCAAGCTGAAATGGGCCTTTTGCTAACTGGAATTTGATTCTCTGGTGAGCCAAATTGGAGAAGTCATAATAATAAAGAAGGCATCTTGATCTCCACAAACTCCTACAAGTTCACCAGCATGACATTTATCTTAAGGAGATGACCATGTATCAGTAGTCAACTTTTCTCACTTTCACTGTGAGCTATCAGTTGTCCTCTTAGTTGCATTCCATTCCTCTCCACCATTGCCCAGAGGTTTGTCGTCTGTCCTCCACCCCAAAAAAGATATTGGCCTTTCACTTTCACAAGAAAGTATCTACTGTTTCACTAATGTTTAGGATATTCTTCACATGCCACTCGTCAGACCAACCTAATAGAAAAGTCTTCTTCTTTCATGATAATTAGTGGGGATTGACGTGAAGATGACCTGTGTCTAAGTACATGAAAAACACAAAAGCATTTAGCTCAACTCAGCATTTAATTCAAACAAGTGATGGAGCTAAAAGGCGTCTGTGTGGCACCTTTTCAAGCCAATAGCTATAATGAAAGTGCCACCGCCAATAAATGACCCATCACTCTTCCCGGCTCTCCAACTGCTTGAAAACTGCCTGTGCTCCTGATTCACACATATTTCATTTTCTTTGTTAAATTACTTGTAGGTCAACCCACCAGTGGCACAGGTATTTCATGACTTCCCACAGCAGACAATGGTTTAACAGTCTTTTCAAATAACTGCATCTCTTGTTCTAAAATCATATTAAAAATATGCACAGACCAAATTCCTCTTTGGATCTAAAGTTAATCACTTGATTGGTTTCCTTATCTTGAGTGTGGGCCACAAACAAAGAAGCTCCTGCAGAATCCAAAAGGAAGGCAGATCTGTCAATAGTCAGAGTGAGATTTTACTCATTTTCACGTCAATTTTATGCACATTTGTTACTGTTTCCAGTCCTAAAGAGAAAAGATTTACAGTGCAAAAGATGAATTTTATTACAGCCTACAGGCATCTCAAGCTATTAAAAGTATGAACCATGATTCTCTTACTATTTCTGATGTTGGAGAGAGCCCCATCTTTGCTATGACTATGAATTTGAAACTCCAGCCCTTATTCTTGACACTTGATGTTGTAGATTACCTGTACTAGATTCAGGGGCAAATGTAACTGCTTCTTGTATCAAATGCTGAGAAGGCCACAGTCCCACCTGGGTAGCCCTGTGGATTAGTGATTGGAAAATTGTGATATTCATTTTAACAGTTATGTTGATGACTCTTCCTGTTTTTCTTTACTTTTTTTTGTCAGGGTGGGTGGATGTATGTTAGAGAGAGAGAGAGAGATGATAATGAAGTCCTGAAATGCTCTCCTAATGTTTATTCTAATCCTACAAATTTGAAAACTTAAAATGCTAATGCTTCAGCTTTAATATTTAAATGGAAACATTTTTTACTATGTCATCATCATATTTTCAGATCTACACTCTTTTCTCATTATGAAAGTATGTTGATGGCTTTTCCAGTACATAAATGCCTGAACTAGGATAATCTGTAAATGTGGTGGTGTTTTTTTGTTTGTTTTTGGTTAGTTGTGAGTTTATGTAACCACAGTCTGAACCGAGTGTTGGCTTTTAAGGAGATCAGTGTACAGAACCTAATGTTTTAATTATTAAATATAAATATATTAAGCTACAAATAAAATATCACTGAAAATGGTGTTTCTCCTAAGACTGCTTTATGGCCTTCTCCTCTCATCAATTACACATTAGCTGGCATGGCCCCTTGTCAGTCTTGGTAAAGCAGAAACAATTAGCAACCCAACACTAAACACAGCCAGAAATAGCAGTGCTATCCTAGTTGCCTTGGAGGTTTATCAACGGATCAGAAATTACAACAGTGAATCAGAAGTTGCTAAAAAATGGGTTCTTTTTCCTGATTTCTAATTAATCTAGTGCATAAATGCCATAAGAATAACCTGGTGCCAAGTTCAGTGGCAACAACAGTTTTCCTTTTTTTTTTTAATTACAGCTCCAACACATTTTGCCCTGAGAGCTGTTAGCTGAATTATCACTCCTTACACCACATTGTAGTCCCATTTGCCTTTGCTCTCTGGGTTTTGCTATGCATACATGGAACGGTGTGTAGATAACAGCCTAACACATGAGCCTGAGCACTGTACCAAGCACAGCTGATAAAAATGTGCATATAAAGATAATATAGTATTTTTAATTAAAACAATGGCAATACATTGAGTTCTTGTGGCACTATAGCAGGAATAGCACTGATTTGAAATAAACAGAGCGTGGGCAAGAACTGAATTAATTCTCCTAAACACCTGTATTCCAATTCATGCCCTCTCCCATGCATGCATAGTCCCCTCAATATGGGGATCTTGCGATATGCATAAAGGAGAAGTAGCTCATATTACCTTAGCTCAGATTTCTCTTTTCGAACAAAATATAACAGTTTCCATTCCACTCTTCTGGCCAGTATTTTTCACTGAGGACCAAATCCAATAAAATCCATAAGCAGGGAGAGAGGCAGCCTATATTCTCTGTGTCTTTTATACAGGTTTCCATGATGCAGAGCTGGATAGAGCTTTTGTTAAATATAGTCCTTAAACTCTCAATCCAACAAATCCAACACTTCAGCATGTGTTTACTTTTAAGCATAAGAGAGTAGTATGAGAGTAATCCGTAATGTTTAAATGATTTGCTAGACCAGGGCCTAACTGAACAGTGTATATTTTTTATTCTTTTTTTTTTTAAACATGGGAATATAAAAAATTTTGTGGGGAAGTTACATGTGAAAACATTCCAAAGCAAGTATCCCACTGACATGCACGGAATGACTCTGCATGGATTCCTTACTCTAACTGGGATCACTGGGTTGGTATTTCCTAGACTTTACCGAAGTCCATCCTAAGGTAGGGAAGAGACTGTGGGAGGAAAGTGATTGAAAGAGCAGGTTGTAAGACTGTGCACATAATACTTCAACATTGTTTATAAAACAGGGTTTACAAATTAGAATTAAATAGAAAATCCTGGGCCAGTTCCTCAGATGGGTTAAGGAGTAGCTCTACTCACTTCATTTAATTAAACAGGGTAAGTTTTGGGTCAGACTTTGTGTGCATGGGTGTGTGTTATTAACAACCAAATATTTCCTATCTTGGAATCAATTTTCTCTGATTAGACATTGTTAATGTTCTTTGGTTTTGTTTGCTATTATCATCTCACCTGACTATATCCCACTTATTATAAAGAAGGTAGAGAAGAAGTGTGAGTTCATATATGTGTGAAGGGCATTCTGGATACTATAAAAATGGGGGGGGGAACATGACAAGGGAGGCATGAGGGTTGATTATTGTTTTAAAAGTTCAGAAAATTGCAGATACCATAATTAAATGCTGATGAAAGGCTGTGAGTCCTGTGTCAGGATGAGGGGCAAGGCATGGGGGAGATAATGGAGTGATATTATAGCAGCAGATTTAGTATTCCACATGGATTTCAAGAGACACAAACCCCCTCTTTTTATTCCAGTTTCCCAAGGTACAAAACAAAGTGTAGCTTGTTAATAGTGTGATGCTTTTTACATTTCATGTGAATAGGTATCCAAGCTATAAGGCCCTAAATTGTCACTTCAAATAGGATCAAATTAAGTAGCTATAGACCTGGAGTAGAAAGCTGTGAGGGACTAAAATGGCATAAAAGAAGAAAGAGTTCCAGGTTGCCTAGTAACTGCTACCTTTTCTGTGTATTATATGAATGGAGTCTAGATACTTTTGAATTTTTGGTATTTCTTCTTGTAATATGGGGGAGATTTGCCATTTCACTGTGCAACAAATTAAGCTACTTGATGTAGTGTAAGGACCACAAGACTATGCCATAGGACTGAGAGAGTAACCTTTGCTGCCAGCAATGATTAGTACAGACCAAGACTGAATGGCTCAGACTTTAGTGCCACTAGTAATACTCTTTCACCACAATGTTGCTTGTTCTGATTTACTCCAGGGCAGTAGTTACTGAAAGTCTAATAGCTGTTCACTGGCATGAGTGAGATGGGTTGGTGGTATCACCAATGACTTCAATTCCAAAGGAAAGTTACAGGCTGAATGGTCTGGTGAACTAAACTACTCTTTCATGACTAAAGGTGGTCTTTCTAGAGCAGGTTTAAGGCTCTTTGGCAAGGCAACTTTGACAAAGTTTGCACTGTCCCCGTTCTCATCTATGGATAGAGAACTTCAGCTAAATTTTTTGAATTCATTTTCCTAATGTTCAGATCAGGGCCGGCTCCAGCGTTTTTGCCGCCCCAAGCGGCAAAAAAAAAAAAGCCGCGACTGGCGGCACTTCGGCGGCACCTCTACCACCACCACTTCATTCTTTTCTTTGGTGGCAATTTGGCGGCGGGTCCTTCCCTCCGAGAGGGATTGAGGGACCCACTGTTGGCCGCCCTAATCACCTGCTTGCTGCGCTGGTGCCTGGAGCCGGCCCTGGTTCAGATGAACAGGCAGCTTCTTGAATGGTTTAAAAACATCCACCTACAAGGTTGCCATCTCTCCAGTTACAGTCCTGCCGGTAATTCTTCAAGCTCACCCCATTGATCAGTTTCAACTGTTTTCCTACTACAGATGTGTGAAGTTCTCTGTAACTTTAAGTCATCACAATCTGTATTCAGCCAGAATTCTATCAATTTTCCAGAACTGGTAGTGCTGAAATAAAGGCAGATTCACAACTTTCTTCCTTAACTTGAACTGGAAGGTGGTCATTACAGTTTAATTATAAATTGGCTCCTGTAACTTGCACCTGTGTTTTAATGGCCCTTATGGGGCTTTGATTTTGCACAGTTGCCCAGATACAGATCCATCCCCAGCTCTGACTCCTCTCTCCTCTGGCTCACCCATGCCTTATCTCGGATCTGCTAGGGCTGTTGCAGTGATGGTGCATAGTCATTAGCTGTTCCTGGATGTTGGAGTCCCCTGCACTGTCTATATTCCTTTGGGGGTCTTCAGACCTGTGCTAGATGGCTAGGATTAATAGGGCTTCGGATGTATAGAGCTGGTAACAGAAAAAGCTGCTTGTTCAGAGTAATAATCAAGATTTATTTCAAGACAATCTTCTAGAAGACAGGTCATTCCCTTCCTGACTACAGTTCTCCGCTTAGTTTGCTCACGTGCAACATTTGTGTATTTAAGTGAACACTGAGTCTGCCTCTACATGGCACGTAGACCTGCCGTATTCATTTTGTGTTTCACATAATGGCGGCGTGCTTTTACACACCATTATAACAACAAACCCAACAACCATTATCATTCTGCAAATCTAATTTGCAGAGCCTCGGCCTACTGAAATAAAAGGAGTCAACTGGGCTTCTATGGTGCTTAGAGATATTGGATGGCTATATATTAGGTTTCCCCTTTCATTCACTGTAGGGAATAATGCAATTTTGGAGACATTCATTTAAGATCCTTCTGTAGAGAGAACATTAAAATCTACTTACATGCTAAACTGATATTTGCCTTCTCAGCTTGAGTTGGTTGCAGAGAACTTCAGCACTATGATAGAGATTATGAGTTTCTCTTTTTTTATTCAATATTGAAAGAGAGCCCCTGAAGGAGTTGCACCTGCTTTTTAAATTCAGTACAGATTTTCCACCTTCATCTTGATATTAATTTAATATATTTTCTTGCTGTTTTGTTTATTTAAACTGAGCTGCTGCAGGTTGCCCCTCCAAAAAATGAAACATAGCAACCCTTAAGGAAAATCTGTACAAATCTGTTAAATGCAATTTGAATGTTTCCCACCTGTGTTCAGAGGTGAATTTTATACCCAAGAAATTACTGAAGGGTCATTTGAAATTTTGATTTATCTTTGTTGAGTCTGATGGATGAGTGAGTACTTGAGTACTGCAAAACAGTATTCACAAACATTTGTTTGAACAGCTGTGAACTTCAACCATGTTTGTGCACCTTTTTATTCACTAATAGAGAATGTTCACATAAAGCAAATTTTGTTTACACAACTGTTTGGGGGAAAGGTCATTCTCTGAACAAACAGCATTTTCGTGCAGGTGAGAGTATTCATATTCTAAAAAGAATGTTTGTTATTCAATATACTCCTGTTTGAAAAAAAAATTCAACCAGGAAACAGCAACAACTCTATCTGACTTATGCAACCAGTTAGACTGCTCAAATAATAAATGGTGCATATAGACAGAGCAAACACTTCACAAACAATCCATGTGCTGAAGTTTCTTCATGTACACTGTTCAAACGATTAGGAAAAACAAAAAGTGAATAAAAATATCAAATTCTTTGTTAAATAATTCACAAATAGAAATAAAAAAGCTAACTGCTTCCGATAACTTCATAACAATAAGACTAGCTCTAACAGATTGGAATTTTACCCCTTCTGAAAGTTACTGAGGCAATAAAAGTGCGAGTTTGGAGGCAGCATACTCCGGGATGCTGTCCTTGTAATTCTCACAAGTATGTTAGTAAGTCATTAGTATGAGTGTCTAATTCTCGGTCTCTGTCTGCTTAAAGAGTATGCAGGAAAATACATCTACAGTTCCCAGGCTAGAGTCACTACAGGGATTGTGTTACTATTTAATACAATAATAAGCTTATATACAAGAGAAAGGGAGAGGGTGAGACACTAATTCCACTCTGATTCCTTTACACCATGTAAAAGGGCAGATACCTTAACAGCATTGTTTCAGGCTGTGGAAGGATGTCCTGGCACAGTCACTGTGGAGGAAAGCCCTATGGCTCCCTTCTGATGACTCTTCTAGGGGACAGGAAGGGGATGGGCTGCAGCAGGCAGCACTGCAGAGATTCTGGCCAGCATTGTGGCCCATACGACAAGTCTGGAGAGACTGAAGTAACTAAAGCTGTCTAAGGCCCCCAGCCACTGGGATGCAAGTCCTGTGCAGTCCCAAATCTCACAGAGAGAGCTCACCTACCTATAAGGCACCTTCAAAACACAGAGTCCCTGCTGCAAAGAACATATAATCTAAAAACACAAGGCCAAGTTCTCTGCTTTTACAACTCCATTGACTTTTTGACTTTCCACTGACAACACACAAACACAAAGACATTTATACCTAAATATAAATGATATACCTCTCTTACCCTTCAGCAAAGGGTATAACCTCAAACTATGTGAAGGAAAGGCAGAAAGAATAGTAAGCCAATATGGCTCCATCAAAAGCGCTTTCATGACCAGAAAATGAGAAAAAGAATTCTACAAAAAGTGGAAATATGGATGAATTGCTGAGAAAGAGTACCAAAAAAATAGCACAAGAACGTAGGAACAAAAATCAGAAAAGCTAAGGCACAAAATGAGTTACACCTAGCAAGGGACATATATTTTATATAGGGTGACCAGATGACGGAAAGAAAATATCGGGACACATGGGGGGGGCCAAAAAAAAAAAAAAAGCCGAGTCAGTTCCTGCCGGCGGAACAAAAAAAAAAAAGCACTGCCAGTGGATATCGGGACGGTCCCAATTTTATCAGGATGTGTGGTCACCCTAATAAAATGCAATACAAAAAGTTCTTTAAATACAGTAGAAACAGGAGAAAGAGGAAGTAAAGTGTAGGTCCCCTACTTAGCAGGGAAGGAGAGCTAATATTTGATGACATGAAGACATGATGACATGTCATGAAGAAGGCTGAAGAGTTTAATGCATATTCAGCTTCAGTTTTCACTAAAAAGATTAATGGTGACCCAAATACTTAACAACTAATATTTACATGGAATGGAAATCAAAGTAGGAAAAAAATGGTTAAATCATATTTAGATAAGTTAGATGTATTTAAGTTGGCAGGGTCTGATGAAATTCATCTTGGGGTACTTAAGGAACTAGCTGAAGCAATCTCTGTACTATTAGCAATTATCTTCAAGAACTCGTGAAGGATGGGTGAGGTTTCAGAGGATTGGAGAAGGGCAAACATAGTACCTATTTTTGATAAGAGGACCCATGGAATTATAGGCTAGTCAGCCTAACTTCAATACCTGGAAATATACTGGAACAACTTATTAATGTTCCCAACTTTAGGGGGAAAGAGTAGTTGCAATATATCTTGATTTTATTAAGGCTTTAGGCACAGTTCCACATGACGTTCTCAGAGGGCAAACTAGGGAAATGTGGTCTAGATGAAATTACTGTAAGGTGGGTACACAACTGATTGAAAGATCACACTCAAATCATAGTTATCAACGGTTCACTGGCAAACTGTGAGGGTATCTAGTAAGGTCCCACAGAGGTCACTCCTGGGTCTAGTACTGTTCATTATTTTCATTAATGATTTGGATAATGGAATGGATACCATGTTTATAAAATTTGCAGGTGATACCCAAGCTGGGGTTGCAAGCACTTTGGAGGACAGGATTAGAATTCAAAATGGCCTTGACAAATTGGACAATTGGTTTGAATTCAATAAGATGAAATTCAGTACAGATGATCGCAAAGTGCTTTACTTAGGCAAGAAAAATCAAACACAAAAAAGACTAATATCATTTTTAGAGGTCCCTTCAAGCCCTATATTCTGTGACTTTAAATTGAGGTAGTTTGTGGTCTAGAGATCTGAATAAAGGGCTGAGATGCAGGATGTCCATCCTGTCTAAACTGATGATTCACTGCATGGCATTGGGCAAGTCATTTAACATCTTTATGGCTCAACTGTAAAATGGATATAACCCTTATGTGCTAACTTGCCTCAGGGAGATCTGTGTTGTGAGGATTAATTAATGTGTAGATAGTAATGAAATGTAAGGCTAAAGTATTAGTGTCGCCAAACAACGTCCAGCAAGATATCTCAAACATTCTATTACTGCTATATTACTTTATATGCTAGATTATCTGGAACTGTTTCTGGTACAGTTTTTAACTGTTCAGATCTTGCTTAAAGATCTGCTGACATTCAGCAGATGACTTAGTTCACTTCATTGTTTCAATAATTTACCAAATTCATAAGGAAAATGGTCATTTACAATTAATAAAATAATTGTATTCACATGTATATGTAATATATTCTGTATGCTACAAAATACAGCATACATATAATAAGCACACTCGAAATATATGTTGATATGTCAGTTATTTCACATGAATATGTGTATCACTTTTTAAGTATTTCTTGACTTATCCATGGTTAAATTTGACACACATGGCTTTCTTATTATTACTCCTTTTAGAAATGGATGTTTATCATGTCTACTGTTGTACAACCTCTAAGCAAACTCAGACTGCATATCTCGTGAAGTACATTATATAACTGTTCTTGAAGTGAGCCTGATACCCAGGGGACTAGTAAAATACCGCATGGAACAGTGTGAGTGCCATAAGTAACAATTACAAATATCCAAAGTAATGGTTTCTTTTAACTGGGATTGCTTTGAAGTTCCCAAAGGGATTTAATAGGAAGCAGAAGTATAACCTTGTCTGATCCCCAGAGCATCTTGGGATTTGAAGTAGGCTTTTTCTTTAAACCAAGCCCATTTTTTAATAATTTTTTTAGCTTATAGGACAAATTTAAAGCAGCAGCTCTCATCGGATGACCATGTTTTCAAACTTTGCCAGCTACTGCATATTTCTGACTGTACTTCTTTTAAAAAATCGCAAGGACCGTGTACCCAATACAGAATTAGAAAGAACAATAAAAAAGCATTTTCTTGGGTAACTGGCATTCAAAATTAAGATATTAGCTTTTCTGATGAGAGTTGCCACCAACTTGGAAACAGAATTTAGCAACAACACTGCACTAAAGCTAAGGGGATAATGGGCACAATGACAACTAATTGGTATTGCTCAAACAAGATGATGGCATGTTAGGAGATGTATTGGGAAACCCGATTCATGTTCTACCCATAGGCCTTCAGTGATACTGCATGAAGCTAAATATTCGGTTCATCTCCTATAAACAAACATATTTTTGGGCCAAATCTTGGTTCCTTCAAATCAAAGTCAAATCAACCATTAACTTCAATGGAACCAGAATTTGACTCTTATACACATTTGAACACTCTCGATATAAACATAACTTATATTGTTCTAACAATGATATAGTTGAGTGACTGTATCATTAGAATCCCTTATGGGAGCTCTCAAGGGCTAACTCTAACAACCTGGGCTAAATGATGAAGGTCAAAGGACCTTAGACCCCTCTTCAAAGAGTTTAATTGAAAGAAATTTGAATTGAAGAATTTAGGTCTAAGAGAATAGTGAAAATGGGGTAAAGAAAATTCTTAATAGTAGATAATACAGAGGAAGCAACTATGTTGGAGAGGAGTTGCCACTGCTATACAAAGCCATCAGTGAAATCCTGGTTGACTGAAGTGAATGGCAAACTTCCCATTGACTTCAATGAGGCCAGATTTTTCACTGCATGAGTCCAAAGGAAGGATAGGCTGTCTCTCAGAAAGATCACAATAAAACTGCAGTAGATTGGGATGGGAGAAACAAAGAGGAGAGAAAAAGATTTGCAGTGGGTTTTTATGACAACAAGCATTGCTGGAATTAGCTTTAAAAGTGAAAAAAAGAGAGTCACTACTGTAATACTGTTAAAATAAGTTTTGTGGGGTTACTAATATTTTGACAATACAATAAGCAAAACACTTGCATAAATTGAGTGTCTTTTTTTAATCTTAGTACTTCATAACCACTCTGAAGTGGTTGTTGAGGTCTCTTCTGTACTGTAAGCAGACTGCGAAACATTTGTAGCGAATGTATACGTTATTCTATGCCATCTGGAACATGCTAATGTCTGACTGACTCTTTATAACTTTATACACAACTAACCAATGCACTATAAAGACTCAGTGGGACATAAGCACACTACAGCTGGTATCCATTAATGTACATAATCCCTAAAATAATGTAAAATCCACTTACAGCACAGAAGAGACATCAACCACTATTATGAGGGAGTTTGCTTCATTAAAATCACTGAACATTTCTTTACAAATGGTTTAGATATGTCCAGAACATTTTTATTATTACATGGACATCCGTTAATATAAAGTAAATGCATATATGATGGTTGTCCATTTATTTAGGAGACCACTTACGTTAAATTAAATGCAGGTATTAGCCTGCTGGAACTATTTAATAAACATTTCTAATGAAACTCTCAATTCTTTTAATAAAGGATTTTCTAGGGAGTGAACAGAAACATGAGATCTTCATCGCGCATAGGATGCTAGCAACATATATTGGTTCAATAAATAATCTGAAATGAACTGCATGCTGACATTAACATGAAAGGGCTTGGTATGCCCTTTTTATGTAGCTCTTTCACTAAAGGACTGTACTTGTTTGCCATGCTACAGTGTCAACGATTCTTAAAAATCACTAAAAATCAATATGGGGCTAAATTCTGAAACCTAGCATAGGGTGCTCGCATATTCACCAGTGGCTAGATTGTGCTCTTAGGCCCTTGCATAAGGGGCATTGAGATACCATATGTGTAGCACCAGGAGTCACAGTTATTCCCCTTCTGCTCCAGGGTGGAAGTAACTTACTCTAGCCATTGAAAGGGTGCAATATAGCTCTGTCACTCACCCAGAATTTATTTTTTCCTTGTGTGTATTATTCCCCTGAAATGATATGTTCTGGTATTTTGTTTCCCCATTTTCCCCAAGCAAAAAAAATTTTGGCTGCCCCCCACCCCAGCCCTGGGCTCCTCTCCACCACCCACATCCCCCTGCCTCCCCAGTCCTGGGCTCTCACCCCCTGACCCGCACCCCCCTGCCGCCACCGCCCTGGGCTCTCACCCCCCTGACCTGCACCCCCCTGCTGCCCCAGCCCTGGGCTCTCCCCCACAAACACACACACATCCTGCCACCCCAGCTCTGGGTTCCCCCTACGCCACCACCATTGCCCCCTGCCACCCTAGCCCTGGGCCCAACCCCCCCCCCACCAGCTGCACCCTCCTTCCGCCGCAGCCCTGGGTCACTGGTAACTCGCTCCCAGGGCAGGTCACAGGTCATTCAGCAGGAATTTTAGATGTGCACAGAACACAGACAGGATTGGTTCCCATTTGGTTACAGAACTGCAGTAAAGTGGAACAATTTTCAGCTTGTGTAATTGGAAGATATCTGGATGCATATTATAAGACTGTCCTACATAAATGAGGAAAAGTTGAGGTGCCTTTATCATTCTTTTGTTCCACTCTTTCTTTCTATGGGGAATTTGCCAATATCACTGTCTTCCTTTTAAACAAACAAACAAACAAAAAGGCAATGGCTGTTGAAAATAGCAATTCCAGTCCTAATAACCACTGGGAAGCATTTCTTGCTCGATTTTATCCTACTTTTTCTACAGCAAGTTACAGTGGATCAGTATATTTGATTTGGGAGAAATGAAGTAACAGCTGCCCAAACTGAGCTTGAGCACTCCTGCATTTTGAGGTGTTCAAATCTGGAAGGCAGGTGCTGGGGGGGGGGAGGGACGGGGGGCCTGTGGCTCCGCAGGGGAGCACGGCAGCATGTATGCAGTAGCGTGTCTGGCGCTGCGCGAAGCCAGACACACTGGTCTGAATGGCACGGTAAGGGGATTGGGGGGTTGGAGAAGGGGTAGGGGGGTCCGGGGGGGGGGCAGTCAAGCAACAAGGAGCAAGGGGGGTTGGATGGGGCAGAGGTTCGGGGGGGCAGTCAGGGGACAGGCAGCAGTTGGATAGGCATGGGAGTCCCAGGGGGTTTGTCAGGGGACAGGTAAGGGGTGTTGTCCTGGGGGGAAGTTGGCGGGGGTCTCAGGAGGGGGCAGTTGGGGACAAGGACCATTGGGGCTTAGATAGGGGGTGGGGTTTTGGGGGGCAGTTGGGGCAGGGGTCCCAGGAGAGGGTGATCAGGGGACAGGGAGCAGGGGGGGTTGGATGGGTTGGGGTTTCTGTGGGGGGCAGTCGGAGGGAATGGATGGTGGCAGGGTGGGGCTACCCTCCCTCCCCGTGGAGTGTCCTATTTTTTGAATGTTAAAATATGGAATCCCTACTCACAGCGCAGCTCTCCATTCATAGCAGGCTGCAGCATGAGGTCTCAGCTTCCTCACTCCCTCCCCCTTTCCTGTTGGTAGTGGCCAAGGGAATGCTGGGAAATGTAGTTCTTTCCCTGCTCCAGGGCTGGCTCTATAGGCAGGGAGCTAACCAAGGAACTACAGCTCCCAGGGCCCCCTGTTGGTTCTCAGCTCCCATGCTGGATCCCTGCCGCCCCTGCAAATGGGCTGCCCCAAGCACGTGCTTGCTTTGCTGGTGCATAGAGCCGCCCCTGTCCCCATTTTAATTCCATCAATGTATTGTGATGATGGTTCTTTCCCCTTGGTTCTGGTTTAGGGCTTTCTAATAGTGTCCATCCTTATTGTATCTAAGAGCTCTTTGTTCCCTTTTCAGCTCTATAATATACAGAAAATAACTTAATATATTCTTCACTGACTGTTCATAATCCTAAACTCTCTACAAGTCAGAGGACATGATCCATTTGTTTAAACCTATTGAAACCTGTATTACTTTTATATTATTCTCTGATAAATTTGGTGGCATTATTATTAGTAATTATTTCATAGACTCATAGACTTTAAGGTCAGAAGGGACCATTATGATCATCTGGTCTGACCCCCTGCATGCTGCAGGCCGCAAGACCCTTCCCTGGACTCTGCCGTTGAAGTCCCCAATCCTGTGTTTTAGTGACTTCAATCGTCTGAGACCCTCCTGCTAGTGATCCTTGCCCCATGCTGCGGAGGAAGGCGAAAAACCTCCAGAGGCTCAGCCAATCTACCCTGGAGGAAAATTCCTTCCCGACCCCAAATATGGCGATCAGTAATACCCCGAGCATATAGGCAAGAGTCTCTAGCCTTACCCTTGTTGGCCATTATGCTATCCATGTACCCTTGCTTGGTTTTCCTTGGCTACTATGTTTTACCATTAAACCATTCCCTCCATAAATTTATCCAACTTAATCTTAAAACCAGACAGGTCCGTCGCCCCCACCGTTTCCCTCGGAAGGCCGTTCCAATATTTCACCCCTCTGACGGTCAGAAACCTTCGTCTAATTTCTAGCCTGAACTTCCCCCCGGCCAGTTTGTATCCATTCGTTCTCGTGTCCACATTAGTACTAAGCTGGAATAATTCCTCTCCCTCCTCTCCTTTATGTGCTAGTATTTACCTTATACTAGCACATAAAGGCCCCAAAATGTGACCGGGTATGGTTTTGCAAGGCACTATACAAACATATAGTGAACGAGAAATGTTGCCTTGAAGACCCTAAAAAAGCCAGACAGACAAAGGGTGGGAAAGGAAACAAAGTCATAAGCAAAGGGAGATGAAAGTGACTTGCCCAAGTCACACAGCACATCAGTGGCAGAGGCCAGGAATAGAACCAGTGTTTCCTGAGTCCCAGTCCAATGCCCGATGCACTGAACACACTATCTTTTAATATAGCATCTGTTCACTCACACACTTTTCTAGCTGTACTTTCATCTAAACCATTTATTCACACAGTGACATGGATCACACCTTTGTCAAGATCAAATAACTACAATAAAATTGAAAGACAGAAATACAAAATGACTCCACTGCTAATTCTCGTGAACTCTTCCTCATTTATAACCCACATCACCTTTAGTCATTAGAATCTGCCCTTGCTCACCTAACCAGTATTTTATTAATTCAATGGCAATGCTTTCTGCACCATGCTTATTACTCTTCTCTGTTCCTCTACTCGTCACCTGTGTTATACATTCTTTCAGAATCTAAGCAGATTACAGCCACTGCATCACTCAAATCTGCTATAATGATTTGCAATTTTTTATCTATACAACACCATAAGCGAGCTGGGAGTTTTGCAGGCAATGAAATACTATAGTATTGCCCTAAAGAGGTTACAATGTAAGTAACTACATGGCTTGAAAAGAGAAGGTATCATAAAGAGAGATTAGGTGGAGAAAGGTTACAGCAATAAAATCATGCAGTTGCTTTGGTTATTCATTCACACATCCTGAGGGATATGCAGAATAGTCGTTGTTGCTGTTTTCAAATCTTTAAAAATAACAAGAGAAGACCACAGTTCTTAGTGTTTAAAAAGTATCAAAGACTTCCTGGGCTCTCTTAATTCCACCTATTTTGGGGGTTATTCCCTCAAATCAGTAGGGAATCATGTGCAGGGCCGGCTCCAGGCACCAGCGCAGGAAGCAGGTGCTTGGGGCGGCCAATGGAAAGGGGCGGCACATCCGGGTTTTCGGTGGCGGGTCCCTCAGTCCCTCTCGGAGGGAAGGACCCAGCTGCTGAATTGCCGCCAAAGAATGAAGCAGCACGGTAGAGCAGCCGCTAAAGTGCCGCCGATCGCGGCTTTATCTTTTTTTTTTTTTTTCTCTCTTCGCCACTTGGGGCGGCAAAAAAGCTGGAGCCAGCCCTGATCATGTGCTTAAATTAAACATTGGGCTCAAGTGTTTTACTGGCTTGTGGCCAGAGTGCTCAGCACCTTGTAGGATTGAGACTTTGGTGAGCAGGATTTGGTCATGACTAGATTCAGAATTGCTAAGTGTAGCCAGCTTTGGAGTGGAGAGTGGATGTGGACACAGCCTTTAGGGTTCATGTTTTCAAGCTTTTATCTACAACCATGAGGGCTAGAAATTTATTTTAAAAAATGAATGCTAAGATTCTCATGCAAACACTGGACTTCGGAATTTGGAATTTTCATGAAACATCAAATAGTGCAAGAGTCAGCTACGCTGAATCACATTGGCTTCAGTGCAGTTACCCCTAAATTATGCTCATGTAAATTAGGTCAATCAAGACCTCTGTTTACAACACACAGCAAATACCACAGCACTGGAAGCATCATAAAAGTTTTCCATCAGTATGGGCTATTTTTTCCCATACATCATTAACCATGTGATGTAGGAATTATTCCACAAAGTCAATAAACACATTCCCCTTGAGATGTAGGAAAGAAGAAAGAAAAGTATATTTTCTTTTGTTTATTTGAATGTGAGGCACATTTTGGCATAGATCTCATTTTCCATCTAGTGCACCATCTCAAGTACTGACATGAAAGTCATATCTCCCTAACACAAGGGAGAAGAAATACTATTTTATGTTTGAGAGTTCTGTTCTAACTACACTGGGTAGCAATTTCACTTTTATAGCATCTCATTGATAATCGCAAACTATAGTGGCTTATGCACAAGCAAGTGATACATTAAATATGAACCATTCTGGAAAAGTCCTATAAAACTCAATACAAACATCAAACTTGCAATTTTTAAGCCACCCCATATAAGTAAATAGAGAATTATATCCTAAATATAGCCCAATGGAAAAGATATTATTCTTTATTAAGTTTATTGTAGTTAATAGCAAAACTTCCAGAGACATTTGCGGAACCAGGATTTCACCCTACAGAGTTTTAGAGCAATTTCTATAGATCTCCATTAGTTTCTATAGTTTTTTATATATGTTATGGAATCTTATTAGTTTCCTCCCTATTTCTACAGAACTTTTCTATATGGGAAACTAGGGAAGAAATATACTTTAGGGTCTATTCCGCTGCTATTCAAATGTTCTGCCATAACTAAATCAGTGCTAATAGTGTCCTATTTTCATACTACAGATAGCCCAGAAAATGGATCATAAACAGAGGGTCTAGATTCTACTCTTAGTTAAATGGCTGGGAATGAATATCTCCAAGAATACTGCCGAGTAGACCTCATACATAATTAGGGGGATGCAAAACTTCACTTCACAACGGGAGCAGGGTTAGTCCCTTGATGGGAGTTGACGAAGCTTCTTGCAGCATCTGCCCATAGCACAGGTAATAAATTCTCTAGGGAATATTTTTATATATCCAATAATATCCTCTTAATCAGCAGCTTAATATTGATCCACGGGACATGAGTTTAACAGTGGGACACATCAGTCTTGGAAAGAAGCATGTGTAACTATAGAGCTGTTCCAAGCCTGCAAAATACGGTTTGTGGCTATTTGATGAAATTCCAAACTGTGAGGGGGTTCAAGCACACTTGGTCTCCCTGATTGTTTCATGAACAGTGAACCCTTGTGCAAATGGGGTTCTGTTTGTATAAACATTTAGGTTGTGCCTGTTCTGCATATGAAATTGGACAGGGGTATTTGTGTGCAAAATACTCACCATTCATTATTCCTAAAAGCTTGTCTACATGGTGTTCTATTTCATAGCAAAGGGGTGTATCTCTTAGGCTGCATGTCATACACTAAGTGGCCCACATGGACCCTGTTGTGCACTAGGGAACATTTAGCGTATGCCAGCAGGGTCCACACAGGCCAGTTAGTGCACACCACACTAGGGTGTTCTGGAATGTACACCCCTCTTGAGTATACCAATGGACAGTGTAGACCAGGGGTCGGCAACCTCTGGCATGCGGCTTGCCAGGGCAAGCACCCTGGCGGGCCAGGCCAGTTTGTTTACCTGCCGCGTCGGCAGGTTCGGCCGATCGCAGCTCCCACTGGGCGCGGTTCGCCATCCCAGGTCAATGGGGGCGGCGGGAAGCTGCGGCCAGCACATCCCTCACCTGTGCCACTTCCCGCCGCCCCCATTGGCCTGGGACAGCGAACCACAGCCAGTGGGAGCCGCGATCGGCCGAACCTGCCAACGCGGCAGGTAAACAAACTGGCCCAGCCCGCCAGGGTGCTTGCCCTGGCGAGCCGCGTGCCAGAGGTTGCCGACCCCTGGTGAAGACAAACCCTTAGTAAGTCCAATGGTGAGCAAAAATAATGCCAGGAGCCTCAGGCACCCAATTCTATAGCAGAAATACTTAAGGTAATCACCCCAAAAGCTGATATTTATTTGCATAAACTTTTCAGCAAATACTTGCAAGTAACAAGTGAACTGGTTCATGAAGAACAAATGGGGTTAAATTCATTGGATAATTTATTCACACTATATAATTCAACCAGCTCTACTGCAGAGTGACTAACTCAATTACTAAATTTAATCTGAATGGTTACAAGTTACAGTTTTGCGACAATTAACGTTTTATCTCAGCGCGGAAAGTCTTGTTTTAAAATCTCCCATTTGATATTAGTAAGTGTGTTGATTTAATAGGAGGCTCTTTAACCCAAAAGCATGATAGGTATTCTCTCAAGTGGTAGTAACTATAGCAACAGTTTTTATTTATTTATTTTTGTGTGTGTGTGTGTGTGTGTGTATTATTATTGAACAGCAAGAACAGATAGCACATTAGCCAGAGAGTCACGAATTCTGCTCTCAGGTAAGGCTGTGGAAACTCTCTCTATACACTGAGTTAGCCCGGGTATAAGTAAAAGCCAAATCTGATCCAGAGAACAGATTCACCCTCCTTTATTTCCATTTGTATTCTTTTATAGGTGTGTTTAATGGCTATTTCTGGGTGTGCAGTGTTTAGCCATTTTACCTAACCCTCCTATATTTTCAAGCGTTAGCACAAAAAGGAGCTGTGTCTCATACAATATATTTATATGTAGATGGAGGGATCATGAATTGCATAAAAGATCAAAATCGTGTTTCCTTGACAAAACTGATTCTTTTGTCTTTATCTTGTCCATTTTTTTTTCCTCCTCAGAAAAAACACAAATACATTTTTGTATGTAGCAAAAGAGAAAAGAAAAACAAAAATGATAGTTTCAGAGAAGTTTTCTGGCACAAGAAGCAGTTGTACATTTGTAATAAGAGAGAAACAAAGAGAGACAGAGATCAATTTCTTATGTACCATTCTTTGATTTGCTGCTGTTTGAGTGCTGCAAAACAACAGCCATGCCAGAGCTGCACAGACGTATTTTCTATTCATTTGATCAGTCTGTCTCTAGGTAAAATATCCTGTCTCCTCATTTCATGGTATTATTTTGTTTCCATGCACAAATAAAAGCTCATCTGTATCTCTACCCCATTTTAGGTGTATGCTCCCCGAATTCATCAGGACACAAATTTGCAAGAGTGTGTGCACAAAAGTAGGCTGTTCTTTACGTGAACGACACAAACAATATGCTACTACGTTCACACATACAGATCTACTAAAACAGATATTTGCTTTTGTACCTTTAAAAAAAAAATCAGATCATTAGCTTCTGTAAATTTTCCTATAAACTCAATAGCAGAGGAATACCCAAAGCAACAGGTTTTTAATATCTGGCCTCCTTTTCTGGCACGGCAGTTCCCTGCAAGTGTTATGCACCATCCCTGGGTGGGTTGTTAGTAGAAAGGATTGACTCGAGAACCTATGGCTCTTAAAGCCTAAGCCCCTGATGCCTGAGCTGAAAGACCCAGCTGTGTTAGCTACTGCTATTGCAAACTCAGCAACCTCTATATAAAGCCAAATAGTCTTTGTGAAAGGTCTTTGGCATAAAAAAAGGCATTTTGAAATGAGAGCAGAGCATTGTTAAGTTTGAAACCCTGTCATGCACGCAGCAATAGTTGGAAGCACAACATTGCAAATGCTGACTTGAATGTACATATATTAATGGATTTCTCTTCAGCTTGTGACAGGGCAGAGGAAATTCATTTAGTCTGACTTTCCAGATGGATATCTGAAAGCCAGCTAGTCGTCCTGCAGGGTTAGAGTAAGCACTGTTAGGTGAATTGTTGAAAAGCTGAGCCCGTGTAATACAAGCCCCAAATCAAGTACCTAGAAGTGGTTTTTTATTTATATTTCTGAAGGTGTCATCTAATTCTCACCCTTGACACTGCAGAATTCTTGCTTTTCTGGATAGTTCACTCCATTAAGTGTTTTGTCTTCTGGAGCTTGTTTGCTCAATTTTCAGTTTCTGTGCAAACACCACCCTTTGTGATGAACTAGTGCAATCGGCTCTTGATCTTGGAAGCACTTCCATGTCTGCTTAACTTTCAGCCAGAGGCAGATTACAGTTTTGTGGGGCCCTGGGTCAGAACAAGTGGGGGCCCCTCCCTACCCCTTCTGCCTGTAGTCTCCCTGCCTCCTGCCAGGGTGCGGGGTTGAGGCACGGGGGCTTGCCCCGCTCTCTGGCAGGAGCGTCATGTGGACAGAGTGGGGCAAACCCCCATGCTCCAAAGGTGCTCTCCAGCAGGAACGCCAGGCAGGTGGAGGGAGCAGGAGTGCCCATTTTTCTGGGGACTCCCAATTGGTCAGGGCCCGCCTGTTGGCCCAGTGGCTAATCTGCCACTGCTTTCAGTGCCCCAGTACTCCCACTGACGATATCACTATAAAGACTTCAGACTGTTATCCTGAACCTCATTGAAATAAACCAACAAGAAAACATATGCAGCGTCTTCCTTCAAAATAAAGGCACAGAAGAATCCTTAGCCTTACAAGCGAATGAAAATTTCAGTGAACAAATTTGAGAGCACTTGAGAGAGAGGGAAAAAAATGTCCAGAAAACAAGTGGCAATTATTGGAGATGGGTGTGTGTGCATGGAAGTGGAAGAGTGAAAATAGAAGAAGGAAACCACAATTTTGTTTTCAATTTTTCCTTATTTGAAAATGTCATCAAAATCTGAAGAAAAAAAACAAAAAAACACTGAACAGCTTTCATGTTGGTAAATATATGTTTGAAAATTTTGTCAAATTTACCTGGTATAAATTTTGAAATGTCATTGATAATCAAAATGTTTTTTTCAGTTCAGTCACTGACTCTTTAATTAAACTTAGATTCCTATACGAAAAAAGAAATGTATATCTGAGAGCTGATACGAAACGAGATTCGTAGCTGGAGTCCATTTCTCAGTGGATAGCTGGCCAATTATGAGGCTTAATTCACTGAATTCAATATGAGTACTTCCATCAACTTCAGCAGACTTTGAGCAGGCCATATTCACTAGCATTAATAGTAACTGGAAGCCACAGTGACATTCTCAAGAAGAGGGCAAGAATTGAATGTGGGCTGGAGACTGACCTAGTCAGTCTGCCTCAGCTGATCCCTCTACGTTATGGTTGAAGCACATCGTCATACGAATGTGAAGAATCTTATGCTGCAGGTAATCTGTTATTTAATGTTATTTTGCAATGTCGTTTTAGCGCTAAATTCACTTTAAAAAGTTGTAAAAAGTAGAGAATGGATTCAATTAAAAACAAAAATAATAGTTTCTTTTTTCAGATTAGTAAAACTACATTTCATAAAATAACTTACTGTATTCTGATTGGTGGACAGGACGAACACCACACCCATAAAGGAACCTGCATATATTCATGTGCCCTAACGAAAGGACAAAGCACAGGTCTCCATACAGGCAAGATCTGACTAGCTTTTCCTTGGCAAAATAAGCAACAAGACGTAAGTGTTACCTAGACACTACTTCTCTAGACTTCAAGAAAAATTGTCTGCCAATGGGGAAAAAAAAACATTTATGTACTCATAGGAAAACCACAACTAAAGACCTCTCTCTTACTGAAAGCTGGGCACTCCTGAAATAAAATGAGAGTTTAAGTAAACCTCATTTTTATCCAAAGCTAAATCCATAATGGCAGAGAGGATTCAGTCAGTTCTGAACAAACTCCCTCCACTCTCCCAAACAAACACAGAAAAGTCAGTCGTTGCGCTCTTAGGCAGCAGGTAAACAGAAATCACAGTGAGGTGAGGCACATCTGAATACAGTACAAAAAGCCACCTCACCCCGCTCCCAACCACCTTGTCCATAATCCCAGTCACAAACCTGAAGGCTGGTCCACAAACATTTCAGAACCAGTTTAAATAATTTCAGCATTCTTTTCTCTCCCCAGGGGGGCCTTCTCATTTCAGATACACTTATGTGATAGTAAAGTTCAATCAATAAAAATCCCACATGTCCAGTTATGTTAGCGTCTGTGATGAATATGAGGAGAGCTTTTCTCATACCTAAGGGGAAAAACAAGTCACCCATTTCATACAGGTTTTGCACTTAACCCTATCAACTATATATTTTTCCTTCACAATTCTAAATTACTTACATTCACACTACTTGTTAGCCGTCCTCAAAATATGCAATCTTTCCTTTCTCAAATATGCTACAGATGTTCTGAGACTGATGTCCTTAAATATCTTTTCTTCAGAGCAAATCACAGTGATTCTTAATATTTGTTATTCAACCAATAAGGCTTGAAGATTTATCATATATAGTCAGAAATTACAACTTGCTTCCGCAATAATAAAAATAAATAATGTTATTACAAGGAATTTATTACTGGTTACAGTTTGGCAAAAATTGGGAAGTCCAATATGCTTGAGATATATGAAGAGAATAGGCAAAATCCCTTACTGATATAACTGTACAGAGGCCAATAGAATTACATCACAGATATTTTATAGACAAAGAGCAAGATTCTCCTAGAGGAGCAACACAGAACATGCAGCCTGAGTGTAGGTGTGTGGGTGTATGGGTGTCTTTAATCCTGGGCTGCTCCACAGTCTGCTGTAGCCCCCAGAGTAATTTAGAAGCACTTGGTCCCTCTCTCTGTTCCAGTAGCCTCCCTGGGCTGCCCTATGTGCAACAATGATGACCAGAATTTCCACAGCCCTGAGTGCTGTGGCCCATCCCCTAACATGCTCTTCCTGCTCCCAGCCCCACCCCCTACACCAGGGTTTGCAATGGAGGGCTGTCTCATGCCTGTCTTCCACAGTGTCTTTGCCAGGAGAAATTCTTCCCTTCCTCCCGCTGGACAAAACTGGGCTTTTAGAGCTCGTTTACTCAGTTTTGGCCCCTTTATCTGGCATAAAGGAACAGGGGTGAGGCTCTCACCCAATGTGTTTAATCCTTAAAAGCATCCAGGTACAAAATAGTGCTAAAACCCCTCAGGAATTAAGTAGTTCACAATTTGTTAATTAAAATAAAAGAAAAGTGATTTAATTGTGGTACAAGTAAAGAGAATGTTACTAGAAACAAGTCCGATTCCAACTTCTGAGCAGCATGCACCTTGTTCTATGTATTATTAAAAAATCATACAAAATATTTTACATATTAAAGCAAACTATTGGGGCATGATATTCAGCACAGCTAAACTAGGGCAGGAATTGGGGGTGGGGTTAGTAGCTCTAAATCCCTTTTCCATTCTCTCTTGGCCAGCTGGAGGCCAACATAGTCTCTGGTGAAATTTAGAGCAGCCTATGCCTGCCAGCTGCAATGGAATCATAGGGACCAGCGTGCCAGCTGGATAACAGCCTGGTGCCATGTGCTCTGCCAGGCCTTCTATACAGAAGCGGTGTGGGCAGCAAGTGCCATAAAAAAAGATCTTCATTACCTGAGGATTCCTTATATCAGACAGGAAATTCTCAGCTGCTCCATTCGGAGTGTACCCAAGGTGAGTCCCTAACACATCTTCAACAGAGCACACAGACCCTAAGCTACTGTCCAAACACACATTTCTTCCTAGAGTTTTGCTTTATTTGTAGCTCAAAAGCCAATAACACAACACAAACCTCAGACTAAACTTTGTCCGTTCTTCAGTTTTTTGTCCCTGGACACACTAGCTGCAGCACTTCTTCTTTCCTACCTCCCTCTCTCAGGAATCACTCCCACCTCTCTTATCTTCTGAACTTCATGAGCTGCACTGGACACCATGAGTTAGTAGAACTTCAGTAGGATTCCATAAGATCTCCTAAAGTGCTGGCTCACTGGAAGAGCCTTCTTATCTTATTACACAATCAAGTGTGCTATGGACCTCAATTTGAATTTCGGTCTAACACTGCTGTATTTGGTAATATTTGTTGTTATAACTATAGTAGCAATAATAATAAAAAGCACATACACCTTGAAAGCTGCGAAAAAATGTAATAGTTTTCAATATGAGTCGGGGGGGGGGAGTAGAAGAGTTTTCAAATCACACAGGGAATGATTCTAATCTCATAAATGTTCTACATTAGGGGTTACTCTAGCAACTTCAGTGAAAGAAGGCTCAGACTCTACAGTTTTATTTCCTGATCCTGCAGCCCTTACTCATCTGATCTTACCATCTGAGAATACTATAAAGTTAGCTCCATTGAGATGACATTTACTCTGCACAGAAGAAAGAGATTAATTATAAATATCTGGAAGATAAGGGAGCCAAAAGCCTTTGTCTCCTTCATTGATATTACAATTTATGAATTTGACAAATTCTCCCTGAGAGCATGTAAGACTGATAAATTAGTCAGAGAGGTAACTTTGCAAAACCAAAAGTTTATAAGGCCAAAGAACAACAGCGGAACTAGTGTAGAAGTCATACCATATACGCAAGATTTACAGTTTGCTTTTCTTTTGCATCTCCTAGGAGAGAAGAAAACTGACAAAAGAAAGTAAAGAAAGAAACAGTCTAACAAAAAGTGATATTAATATTCATATAGATATTGGATATGAAGGAAAATCACAGACTACCCTTTAATCTACATACATCTCCTTTAATATGCCAAAGGACTTTAAGGAAAAAATCTACATATAAATGTAGTCAAGCATAAATTATTTTAGTTAACATGTTGCCCAAATCTCACTCTTTAAATACAGAAAGAATCTTGGTGCAAGAAAATGTGGATGTTTGCTATAATTCTCCACATACAAAAGTTTTAGTATAAAACAAACATAAGAACTGCCAGGCTGGGTCAAACCAATGGTCCAACTAACCCAGAATCCTGTTTCTGACAGTGGCCGGTGGCAGAGGCTTCAGAATAAACAGAACTGGCAAATTTGAGTCATCCATCCTATATTGTCTTGTCCCACCTTCTGCAAGTTGGAGGTTTAGGGACACCTGACCATCTTGGCTAATAGTCATCGATGACCCTATCCTCCAGGAACTTATCTAATCCTTTTTCTAACCAAGTTACACTTTTGGTTGTACCTTGTGTGAAGATGTACTTTCCTTTGTTTTAAATCTGCTGCCTGTTAATTGAATCGGGTGACCCCCCTAGATCTTGTGTTATGTGAAGAGGTAAATAACACTTCCCTATTCATTTTCTCCACACCATTTATGATTTTATAGACCTCTCTCATATCCCCCATTAGTCATTTCTTTTCTAAGCTGAAGAGTCCCCTTTAAAAAAAAAAAGTATCGGGGGAGCTGTGTTAGTCTGTATCCACAAAAACATCAAGGAGGCCGGTGGCCCCTTAAAGACTAACAGATTTATTTGGGCATAAGCTTTCGTGGGTAAAAAAGCCACTTCTTCAGATGCACCTTTTTAAAAACTCTCTCCTGAGTGGAAGCTGTCCCCTATCTCGGATCATTTTGTTTCCTTTCTCTGTACCTTTTCCAATTCTAATATATCTTTTTTGAGATGGTGTGATCAGAACTGCACGCAGTATTTGAGGTGTGGGTGTACCATGGATTTATATAGTGGCATAATGATATTTTCTGTCTTATTATTTATCCCTTCCCTAATAGTTCCTTACATTTAGTTAGCTTTTTTGCCTGCTGCTGTATATTGAGCAGATGTTTTACAAAAAGTGTCCAAGTTGATGCCGAGATCAATTGCTTGAGTGATAACAGCTAATTTGGATCCCATCATTTTGTAAGTATAATTTGGATTATTTTTTTCCACTGTGTGTTACTTTTCACATATCAAGATTGAAGTTTATCTGCCTTTTTGTCACCCAGTTTTGTAACTCTTTGCAGTCATCTTTGGACTTACCTATCTTATATTGTCTGCAAATTCTGGATTTCACTATCAACTTTGTCTCATCTGCAAACTTGCCACCTCACTGTTCACTGTTCACCCTCTTTTTCCAGATCATTTGAACAGCACAGGTCCCAGTAAATTGACTGTAATTGACCTAAAATTACAATGACAATTAAAGACCTAAAAGTTGCAATTCTCCAACAAAAAAACTTCAAAAACAGACTCCAACAAGAAACTGTGGAACTGGAATTAATTTGCAAACTGGAAACCATTAAATTAGGCTTGAATAAAGACTGGGAGTGGATGGGTCATTACACAAAGTAAAAACTATTTCCCCATGCTACTTTTCCCCCTACTGTTACTCACACTGTCTTGTCAACTGTTTGAAATGGGCCATCTCGATTATCACTACAAAACTTTTTTTCCTTCTACTGATAATAGCCCACTTTAATTGATTAGTCTCCTTAGAGTTGATAAGGCAACACCCATTTTTTCATGTTCTCTGTGTATATATATATCTTCCTACTGTATTTTCCACTGCATGCATCCAATGAAGTGGGTTTTAGACCACGAAAGCTTATGCCCAAATAAATTTGTTAGTCTCTAAGGTGCCACAAGTACTCCTCGTTCTTTATACCAATGGTTCTCAAAGCTGGTCCGCTGCTTGTTCAGGGAAAGCCCCTGGCGGGCCGGGTGGGTTTGTTTACCTGCCGCGTCCGCAGGTTCGGCCGATCATGGCTCCCACTGGCCGCGGTTCGCTGCTGCAGGCCAATGGGGGTAGGGGGAAGCGGCGGCCAGCACATCCCTCGGCCCACACTGCTTCCGGCAGCCCCCATTGGCCTGGGACGGCGAACCACGGATGCGGCAGGTAAACAAACTGGCCCAGCCCGCCAGGGGCTTTCCCTGAACAAGCGATGGACCGGCTTTGAGAACCACTGCTTTATACCACTGTGAGTAGTTCTGCAATTTCATATTTGAGTTCCTTCATAACTCTTGATGACTTATTTTTAATTTATCAGTTTGTTCCAAATCCTCCTCTATTGACACTTCCATCTGAAATAGTTCCTCAGATTTGCCACCTAAAAAAGAATGGCCATGGTGTGCAGACCTCTCCCATATCCTGTGCTATGAAGATCAATGCAAAGAATTCATTTAGTTTCTCTGCAAAGGCCTTGTCTTCCTTGCGTGCTCCTTAAGCACCTTGATCTTCCAGTGGCCGCACTGACTGTTTGGCAAGCTTCCTGATGTTGATGTACTTAATTGTTTTGCTGTTATTTTTTCAGTCTTTAGCTAGTTCCTCTTCAAATTCTTCATTGGCCTACATTTTTATACTTTACTTTGCCAGAGTTTATGCTCCTTTCTATTTTCCAATTTTTAAAAGATACTTTTTTGCCTCTAACCACCTCTTTACTCTTCTGTTTTGCCATGGCGGGCTTTAAATATCTGTCTATCTATCTATCTATCTATCTATCTATTTATTTTTGTTCGCTTATTGTGTATATTTTTGCTTGGGGTATACATTTAGTTTAGGCTTCTATTTTGGTAGTTTCCTAGAGTCACCATGAAGTTTGCAATGTTTTTTTTAATTTACATTTAACTAGCCTATTTATTAGCTGGTCCCTAATAAATCTTAAACCCTCCTCCCTACACCATTATCTCATTCATTGATGGAGATCCTGCAGTTCGGTCTTTCTGGTCCTATGCGTGGAACTGGAAGCATTTCAGAGAATGCTACCATGGAGGTTCTTGACTTTAATTTCTTATACAGCAACCAAAATTTGGCCTCCAGGACCTCTCTCCTACCTTTCCCTATGTCATTGTTAAGTACAGGTACCATGATTGCCAGCACCTCCACTGCACTGCACAAAAGTCTGCCTAGATGTCTCAAGAGGTCCACAACCTTCACACCTGGCAGGCAATTCACCATGGGGTTTCTCCTGGTCACCACAAACCCAACTATCTATATTTCTAATAATCAAATACCCCATTACTATTACCTGGTTCTTCCTAGTACCTGAGGAGGGGTAACCTTAGTGCAAGAGGATACCATGACATCATATGAAAGGAGGGTGCCAACTATGGGATTGTTTCCCTCTGCTCCAGCTTGATTTTCCCCTGCCCCAAGACTTTCATCCTCCTCAACAGCACAGAGACAATCCAACTGGGAGTGGAACCAACCTGGTGTTCCTAAAGTCTCCTCTATGTACCTCTCTGTTTCCCTTAGCTCCTCCAGTTCAGCTACTCTGGCCTCAGGAGCCCATGTTTGTGAGGGCCATGAGCTGCTTCCGCACATGCACACATAAGCTACCTGCCCAAAAGGCAGTTAATTATACAAGCTGCACATAGTGCAATAAGCTGGATAGCCCTCACTCTACTGCTGGACTTCTGCCTTCATTATTTTTACTCTTGCAAGCCTTTTTGCGGGGAGGGTGGGAGTAGTTTAAGTTTAGAGTATGTTTGTTAGGTGTATCGGCCTCTCATACTCCATTTCTGGTCTCACTCACAAAGTTTCCCTGTTCTCTAGCTCCTCTGGTCACTTAGGAACTGGCTTTTTAAACCCCCGTTCTCCAGAGTAAGCCCCACCCCCTTGTCAAGGAATCCAAAAGGGGCTAGAGCGCAAAGGATAGCAGGTTAGAGCTTTGTTAGGAATCTTTCAGTCTAGCCTGGCTCAGCACCAAGCCCCCAAAAGAGACTACACTATAATCTTCAAGCAAGCAAGCACACAGCAACACCTAAGCCAATTAACAGACATGGGAGGGATTTGGGACAGGGGAGTAAATTTGGGAACATTCATTTATTTAGACAGATGAATGCACTCTATCAAAACTTGTTCTTTTCAGATATAAAGAGGCCCAATCTCAACAAACTGAAATCAATGGGAATTTTACCATAGACTTCGATGGGACCTGGGTTGTGCCCACAGTTTGTGAATTCTAGAGGCTTGGTGATATTTACTCTCTCATTACCGACACACAAAAAACCAAATAAAGTTGTTTCCATGTTTCTATAATTAAAAAAATCACATAGTTAATCAGAACCCCATCCATGCTTAATATGACTTGTTAATAAAGTGTGTGTGGAGGGGCGAGGGATGACAAAATGTGTACAGTACAGTCATTGGAAAAGCACAGGTCTCAATTTAAGGCCACGTTCATATGATATCCAATGTGAGCAGAGGATGCTCAAGACAATCTGCTGCCCTAGGCAAAACTTCAGTGTGCCACCCCCTTCCTCCACCCTAGATCAGAGGTTCTCAACCAGTGAGATGCATTGAACTTTTCAGGGGGGAGATTCGGCGAGCCTTCTGGTGGTTTGGTGGTTATGGAAGAAGTGGAGGTTGTGGGGGGCAAGCACCAGGTTGCAGTGCCACCCATTCAGGGTTGGCCTGACCGCCTCCCTCCATCATGAACAGGGGGTGAGGGCAGGGGAGCTAGGCCAAATTTGAGTGAGTGGTGGAGTAACCCGGCGCACAGTGTCACAGTGCCACTCAGGTCTGGCCCTGCTTCCTCTGCCAGCATACTCTAAGAGTATTAGGAGGACAAGTTCCATTAAAAGCCATTGGGAACTGTGCTTCTAACTTAGGTAGGTGAGTTTAAAAATCCCACATGAAACCAAGTTTCATCAAATATCAAGCAAACTTACTGTAGTAAAAATGAGAGTGGGCATTATTACAGTACTTACACAGCATCAATCGCTGCATCTGATTTATTTATGACGGATTGTATAAACAAACTTTAAATAATACATTGCATTTTTAATCACATACATTACTCTGTGGTTACTTGAGATACATATTCTAAAAGTATATAAAGTAGCGATGTGCTGTCTTTCAAACTTGGAGATCTTGTAAGAAAGAACCAAAATTGTGGTACTCAGAAAAGTAACTGCAAAATCACTCGATAACACTCAGATGATTAGAAAAAGATGGGCTGTTTGACTTTAACTAGGCTACTGGGCAAGAGGATATTGTCATGGATGCATAAAACCTGAAGAAAAACAATGACTCAAATAGGTACTCAGACCTTGATCAACCAGAGACAATTAAAATGCAAATTTAATGTGCAAATGCAACTGAAATGTGGGAAAGAGGAATTAAGTTCTTGGAACAAAACTCTAGACTTCCGTTGTTTTTAAATGATAAACTTGAAACCTGGCTTAATCACCTGTCCAATTGGCATAGATAGTAATGACTCTATTGCCTCAACGCTTTCCTGAGATGTAGACGGAAAGAGCAGTTGGATAAAAGAGAGAGGGAGCTGCCTCTTCTACTTATAGTTGTCACAGGCATCGTCAGACTATCCAAATCCTATTGAGAATTTAGTGTTGTTTGAGCTACAATTAACGATATTACATTGAGAACAGCAATAACTGATGACTCACTTGCTTCAGATCAGCGCATACACTATCTCTCCAGCCCATTCATGAGCAAGTTTTCCCCCTTTTAACTGACCTGCTAAAGGCTGTACTATTGGCAAATGGGGTATGGAGAAGATGGCTGAAGAAAGGAAACCTAAAAAAATCTAAGTAGTTCATATACACTCACGCACGCACACACACGTCAAATAGACCACACAACCTGCTGAAGTTTAATGAAGTGGGCTGTAGCCCATGAAAGCTTATGCTCAAATAAATTTGTTAGTCTCTAAGGTGCCACAAGTACTCCTGTTCTTTTTGTGGCTACAGACTAACACGGCTGCTACTCTGAAACAAATCGCTAGGTTTTCTTTTCCAAAATATTGCCCCGAATGCATTTTATCTCTTCTTATAGCCTTCCTTTTAAGCCTTGTTTACCCACTAATGTATACCTGTAACTGTATTATGTTAAATAGCTTCCCAATAGGGGGCAGAATGATATGAATGTATATAGGAACTTGGAGGAAGTACATGTTGAGAGAACCCAATGTAAATGAAGCACAGAATAAAGCCTGAATGTTGCACTGTCTTAACTGTCTTAGTTCTCCCTCTTTATGTTCACAAACAAAACTACCAATATAATTAAAGGGGTACAAGTGGATACATTCATACCACTCTAAGGGCTGGTCCCCACTTAGTCCGGACTTCGGACTAAGGTACGCAAATTCAGCTACGTTAATAACGTAGCTGAATTCGAAGTACCTTAGTCCGGACTTACCGCGGTCCAGACGCGGCCGGAAATCTCCCCCCGTCGACGCCGCGTACTCCTCTCGGCGAGCTGGAGTACCGGCGCCGACTGTGAGCACTTCTGGGATCGATCCGGGATCGATTTATCGCGTCTTAACCAGACGCGATAAATCGATCCCAGAACATCGATGGCGTGCCGCCGGACCAGCCAGTAAGTGAAGACTAGGCCTAAGAGTGCTTATACCATAATAGCTTAGTCTCATACAGGAAAGGGAATAAGCTATATCAGTATAAGGCACATTTATAACTACACACACACACACACACACACACACACACAAAGGATTGTATCAGTATAACTATTTTGGTAAAATAATCAAAGCTGTAATCAACACAGTTATACTGGCACAAAAATGTGTGTGGACCAAGGCCGAAAGAGGAAATTCCGAAGTACTAACTCTTATAGTGTAAATATAGCAAAATTAACTACTGATCGACATCCTCAATCTCATCAAATGGAGATGGGCTAAAACTCTCATAACATACACTATGGCATAAATAATTCTTTAACAAACACATCAGTCCACCTTCCGTCTGAAGTTTACAAAAGTACAAGCATCATCAGCTACATTATGCATAGAAGAGACCTATTCACATCTCTCAATCAATTTATGCAAGTTAGAGATACCTCTGAAACAGGTCAAAGATATAAAGTGAACTTCACACTTATTAGCTAGTACTTGAGAAAAAGCTCAAGAAAAATATACATGGAGTTCATAATAAAAGGGAGATAGATTCCCTTTGAATTGTAGATAACAACAAATTAAAAATGCATCGGAGGTCCATGGAATGGAATATAATAGCTGCAAATCTGAGTACTATCTTTCCAAAACTATCCTAAACAGGGACAGGGGGAAAAGTTTACATTTCTGTCTGACTGAGAAAAAAATAGTAAGTATTAAACAAAGATTGTAAACCTTATCGATATAAATGGTGTTCTCTGTTGCATTAATACAGTTTAGCTAATCTTTATCTACACTTTGTTGAACCATCTTTAGCTTTAGTGCTGTAGTGCTGAAACAGGAAACAAAAAAAGTCTTTCTAAATTCTTCTCTCTTAAAAACAAGCTGCAGCAGGATTTATGAATCAGACCATTTAGGATTGTGCAATAATAGGTAATAAAGGGGAAACATATGGATGTATCTAAAGACTAAAGAAACAGTTTTACCCTGGAAAAGTATCTGAAACATCTGGGCTTTGATGAATTAAAAAATATTCACAGAGGCTTTAGTGAATTTGCCATATATTTAAGATGGGTAACATGAGGAAATTAGAGACTGAGCACACAGAGTTTAGTGTGTGAGAGAGAAAGAATATGAACAGTAAACCAGAAGGGTACTATGGTTATTGGGTCCATGTAAATAGCTTGCTAGAAAGAGAATGAGATACTTATGTCCATACCTAGTCTCTCTTCAGACCTGTACTGGAGCACATCAGTTCTGAGCTCCCTGCTGTCACTATTCAAGGGCTTGCAGGATCGAGGCTAAAATGTGTTGAAATCAGGAAATAATTTTTCCACCACGCAACAGAATCAAGATGTATAGACCATGCCAATATTTGGTCCAGTTGGAGGGGGCCAGGAGCAATGCACCAGAAAATAAGAAAAAAAATAGAATGAACAGGGGTACTGAAGGTTCATAAAAGCAAGCAAAGGACAAGAACAACAGAGTAGGTCAACCTCATGTGACCCCACCCCTCCAGTCACCGCCATGAAATGGGGATGGGGGTTGAATATTAGACATCTATACCACACTGGCACCTGGTAAGCTGATGCCTGTCATGAATAAACTTTAATCTGAAGATCATTGCTGGGTCACCAGCAAAGTGGTACAAGTGGCTGTGATGATGATCTGTGCTTGATTTATCCTGATTCATAGGTGCTTACTGCTAATAGATCTAATAGTAAGTTAGCTGTACTGCATCCATCAATTATCTTCTCCCGTCTTGTCTTGAATTTGCGGTCTCCATTGCTGGTCACCAGGATCATCTCCAATACCACTCTGCTAACAGTTATCACCAGATAAACACACCACTCCTTTGGGTGTCAGTCTTGCACTGTTGAGACATCAGTGTGCATGGAGAAGAGAATAAGGAAGCAACTTTAAACTAACCATTTTTTTTTCATTTTCAAACATACATGAGGTGGATTCATAGATTTCACATGAACAGATTCCTTTCTCCCTTGGTCCCTTAGGTGACTATTCATGGGCTGTGTACCACTAAAGCACAAGACCTTAAGACACCACACAAAAGGAATGCAAAATAGCATCCCTTTGCACTGACTTAAACACATTTCCTATGTTCATTGTGAAAATTAGACATTTTTGGCCTCTTGCATGTGGTGCAGCACACGTGATGATGGAGATCACAATATTGATAGGCTAACATTGTGGCATCATCACAAAAGAGCAGCCCAGACTTTATGATGTCTGAGTTCCAATCCCAACCTTATAGCTCAGGGCCATTTCTAGTTATAACTATGCCATAATATGTCGCTATTATATAGCAGTTTCTTTTTACCACCTGTTCTGCATCAGCTAATCCAATGTAACCATTTGGTAATGCATGTGTGGTGTGAAAGACTCAGCAATGAAAATATACTCCTGATAGGTTTCCCGTTTATTTCTTAGTCCTCATACTATGGTGTGAAGCAACTGTAAATAGCAGTTGAAGTGTCAGCTGAGAAACATTGGGAAAATGCTTAAGTTTAGCAATATAATGTAGCTGAAAACAAGATTTAAAGCCAACCTACTATACATGAAGAATGAGGAGTACTTGTGGCACCTTAGAGACTAACAAATTTATTTGGGCATAAGCTTTCGTGGGCTGTGGGTTTTAGCCATGAAAGCTTATGCCCAAATAAATTTATTAGTCTCTAAGGTGCCACAAGTACTCCTCATTCTTTTTGTTGATACAGACTAACATGGCTACCACTCTGAAACTTGCTATTATACATGGATGTTATTAGCTAGTTTGTAACTCTTACACCATGTCCTACAAGACGCTCAATGCCTTCAGCTTCACTGGAAACAGAGGAAGTTGAGGGCATTCAGCACTTTGGAAGATTGATGACCAAAAACTCAACAGAATTGAAAAAATGCCACTGATATTTACTCAAATGAGAAAGTCCATGGCCTTCTGTTCATGCATGTTGTGTTTGCTTTCAATGAATATTTTATAGATCCAGTTTAGTGTTAGGAATATTCATGGAAATGGTGATTTTAAAGCAAATATCAGGGAATATTCATGGGAAATGAATTGTGAATTTGTAAACACGAGTATTTGCCCCAGATAGACTCCTGATTCTGAAGGGTAGCCTCATCTAAGTCATGTGATCTCCATGTCCAAACAAAGCCAATCAACAAAGCCCTGGTGCTGAACTTCATACAGTTTATACTCCCAAAGTACTGTCATTAATCACTACCAACCAAGAATTATGCATACAAATTATGTTGCAAATATTCTCCTATAACAAATACATTTGAATAACAATTCGTAAACAGTTTGTGGAAAATTTACATAAGAATAAGATACGTAAGGAAAGATCCTGCCACTTGAAAATCATATTGAATTGTACTTTACTATGCCAATCTCAGTGGGACTATTTATGGAGTAAAATACTGAGAAAGGGTCGCAGAATCTACTGCATAACTAGGTGAATAAATTATTCACTGAAAATTATTCATTCAGTTCTAGTGATTAGAGTTAATAAACTTGGGTTTTAGATATAAAATGAATACATCGTTTTGCTTTATATTTATTGTGACATATTATTAATCATGTTTATTACAGAGATGTCTAGGGACCAACTGAGAGCAGGGCCCCACCGTGCTAGGCACTGTACAAATACAGTGTAGTACACCATCCCTGGCCCAAAGAACTTACAGTCTAGTAGAAACTTTTATTGGTATTATGATTTTGATAAAAAATAAAGCTGAAAGATTTGACAAACAGCAAATATGTGGAAATGGGAGCATCAATGTTGTACAGCAAATAAAAACATTCATTTATTTCAATTAATTTATTTTTAAAAGATTTGTTAAATGACGAATGGGGAAGATTTGTGATTTTATCATGTTAATACCTGTATTTCCAAGTTGAGAAATTGGGATATGACAAAATAAATATTAGGGATTAGTGTTACCTTAAAGTATACTTGAAGGGTTCCATACCTGAGATTTACTTACATGCATATAGATCTAAAAATGTTAAAATATGACCAGGTTAACATCATTAGCATGTATCCATGTTAAAGGTTTGTTTTTTCAGCCATTAATTTTAAAATACAAACAGATGCCATGGAGACTTGTCAAAACCTCTTTATGTCTCAGTTTTGACTGCCCACTTTCATCTCTCATCAGTCTGTGCTGAACAGAAGATCGTTCAAGTGCGGTTAGAAATTGAGCACTATTTCTGAACATGAAACTAACTTGTTACAAAGTGAAAATGAGGTTTGAATCCAGGCTATATTAGGGTGTCATTATTCTGTTCCAAATAGTCTGAGATACAATAAGCTCCGGAACACATAAATTGCTTTAACACATTACTTGTGGCCTGATCTTGTGAAGTGCTGAGTGCCCCCAAAAAGTGTCTCCTGTTGGGTGACCTGGCTGGGAGATGAGGATGTACAGCACATCCCCCAGAAGGAAAAAAGGCAAGAAGATGATTGTTATTATGGTATATAGCAGGCAGCTCATAAATAATTTTACTCTTCAACAAAGGACACGTTGGACTAATTCCACTTTGGAGTAAACATCATAAGAGCATCATCTTATTGTGCATAATTTTAAATAACGGTGTAAATGTATTCTTAAAAAAACCCTATGACCATAGTATGGAACAATTTCTACCAGCATGTTATTGCACATACATTATAAATGATTTCAATGCTTAGCAATCACCATAGAAACTTCTGTGCATATAGATTTGTTATTTAGCAAAAAATTACTTTTAAAGCAACTGAAAATGTGCCTGAAGCAGAATACTATACCCCCAGTCACAGAACATAAGAGACCCTGCCTTGGATTAAGGCTGAGCTATTGTAACTTCTAATACTATTATAATTGTTTAATAGTCTCACTGGTGTTAATCATCCTGCTTTGTATAAAAGCTTGCTCTCACAGCTCTTTAGCAATTCTAAGGAAACAAAGCTGCCCTTGCAGAGATATTCAACGATTGGCATTTTCAGATTAATTCAGTTAGCACTGCAGACTTGCTTTTAGCCTAAAGCAGCACACAAAACAAGCTTACTCTACACTGACTCTAAAAGGAACACCAAGACCAGGGTTCTTCTAGAAGGTTCCAGTTGTAGTATCTGGTTCACATGATATTTTCGCTGGGTGATAGCCTCAGATCTTTTTGTTCTTAACTTCTTACAACTGAAAGCTGCAAAACCTAGCCCAGCTGAAAAAGATAATTGGTGTTTGAAGACATGCAGCCAGAACCTCAGCTGGGGTAAATTGGCATAGCTCCAGCAAAGACAATGGAGCTATTCTGATTTATACCTGCTGAGCATCTGTTCCACAAGATGTCATAATTCACTGGAAAACAGACTCAAATGATTAAGGAGTATTAATGAGTTGCAGTGTTTTTTCACAATCACCTCTGCTGAAGGAACGTGAAATGCCGAAGGACTGCAGGTACAGCCTTGCTGCAAATAAATGTCCTATTTAAAAACTAGGGCAAACTGTATTGCTATGAAGGAGTGAAACAGCTGCTTGCATGAAAATTATAGAACCTAAAGTCCTTGTGATGTCAGTACATGTCCAAAATTTACAAGACACGCACAATAGGCTGAATTTGTATTCCTGTAACTATTCACTGAGGAAAAATACAAAAGTCTTTACTGTAGGAATGAGTAAACACAATTTGCTGAATGCCTAATCCATTTAGTTTCAAATTATGAATAAAACTCAGCTCATCTGAGGTTCTTGTTCTGAAATGAATTGATATTTTCCCATTGCCAGTTGCTAGCAGGCAACACCCGCTTTTCACACAACCGTACATTTGCACTCATTGCTTCCCTTTCTTGATTATGAGTGGGGGTTTGGAAGGAACATACCACCTTAGTCCACAGGAGGAGCCTCTCAGACTGTAGAGAGAGAATAAATAATGCTTCCGCTATAAATGGTTTCCCCTTATACCTAAAAAGAAGCCCTTCCTAACCCTCAAGGGAGGGTAATATAACAATGGATACTGACCCCCTGTTGACTCCAGAGGCTACAATTTAGAAAGTAAAGTTGCTTCTTCCCCTTACCCTCCTTTTAGCTACACAGAGGTCTTCTTCGGGTGTCTGAGGAAGAGCTCGGTAGAGCTCGAAAGCTTGTCTAGCTCACCAACAGAAGTTGGTCCTATAAAAGCAATTACCTTACCCATCTGCTCTCTCTCTCTCTCTCTCATTATTTCTTCACATCATTCAGGTAAGGCACAACTTTAACTACCCTTCCCTGGATACTATATAGAGTTTTTGTGTTTTATCAATTTTAAAAGTAAAGAAATATATATTTTTGTCACTCCTGGGAAACAATTGAAAAGGTTTATAAATACACGTTTCCACACATCATTTTTGGGAAATTGACATAGTCAGGTAACAGGATAATACAATACTTATGTGTAAACACAGATTGATTAGTAAGCAAAACAAATATCTGTTCACAAGTGTTGATTCCCTCCCCCCCTTCTGATAACATTGTGTTTGCTTTTAATACAGCACATGAGGGAATGCAGATTTTTCCTGTTCTTTTTTTGGAAAAACAAATCAAAAGGGTTATAGCATCCAGACAAACAATCAGCCCAGCTAGGAAAATACTTGTTGTAGAAGGATGCAAACAGAAGAGTTGTACAGTTTGTGAGAATCTCAGGATCAGGTCATCGTCATCAGCATCCTTAGCACTTGCATAGCACTGTAGGGCTGATATTTGCAAATCAGCTTAAGGGGTTTGAATGTCCTTTAATTTTTAATAGCAATCAAGCATCCAAATCTCTTGCATGGTTTTGACAATATCCCTGGACGTGTTGAAAGCAATGAACAAGAATCAACTAATTAATGCCTACCACACATCAGGATAACTATGGTTTTCACAATATAGAGGAGCATTACAAGGAATATTCTGCTTTAGAGCGTGCTGTGCCAATTCCTTATATCTGCCTATTAAATGTAAAAATGGAGATTAAAAAAAGTTATTTCTTTCGATTGGCAACCTCATTTATTTATTTCTACCTTTCTAATTTTCCTCCTTGGCAATTTGGTCTTCCCATGGTTACCTGCTACCCCTCCAATATCCCTATCATTTGACCTGAAATAATATCTTGCACGTCCTCTCCATTCCAGGAACTTGTTCCCCCTCCCCACACTAGTTATTTTTGACCTCACTGATTATGCTCCTTTAGTATCTCTCTGCTTTCTGATCTTCATATATATAATACATCTTTCTGCTTTAAGTTAGGATTACATGAACGGATTCAAATGAAATAAGGACCAATTAGAATGTTCAGTCAGAAGTCAAACTGAATCCAAACTTATTTTCAATATCGCTAAGCTGATTTATTCCGACTAAGAATCTGATCCTTTATCTCTGATCTTTCCCTTCGACAATATAGACATAATTCAAGTAATACCCCTGTTAACCATTCCTAGGCTTCTATTGTAAGTTCTCAGGTATTCTGGCTCAGCTGACCAGAACTTTCATGACCCTGTAGCTCCACCAAAAAGCTACACAGATTTATTTTCCAGCACATAATATGAATAACACCATAACAACGACAATGTTTTTCATCTATGGGCAAAATCACAAAGAAAAGGTCAAAACACAACACAAACACACGCACAAGTTCAGAAATAAAAAATGTTTATTAACAATATTGTTTTTCACAAAATTATCAAATGGACTCTTATTACCCAAATTCCTCTGGAACACAGGAAGTCCTCCTTGATAAGTCCACAAACACAAAATTAATTCACCTGTCCACAAAGTGTGTAGTAATAACACTCAGGAAAATCAACCCTCAAAAATTGCTCACAAACCCCTATTCCAGAGTAGACATCATTCCACTGGCATTCTCTACCCTACAAAAATGCTTGTAAATCTGTTTATTTTAACACCATTAGAAAGCTGACCACAAACCAGTGCTATATTATTTTTATGCGCCCAGAGAAATCATCTTGCCAGTTATTAGATATAATTGCTTTAAATAATTTTTGCTTACTTTTTATTCATATTTAATTTGGGCTAGATCCTCATCAGGTTTAAACTGCTGTAGCTCCATCAAGTTCAATAATAACATCACCACCCAGCTCTCTAGCTATAGCAATTTACATCATCTAAAGTTTTGGCCCAACATTTCTATTTTTTATAGTCTTTCCTTTAACAGTGAACACTTGCTAGTGGAAATATGAACAATTTTTAGGGTAGATTCTTGTTCCAACACAGCTAAACCAGTGCACAGTTCTAATATTTTTTCTTTTTGATATCAATATAAAATATATATAATAAAGTAAAAAAGCTCGATTATTTCTTACCTTCTTGGAAAGCAGGCAAAAGCTATACTGTAGGTGGAATAGTGTACCAAGTAACAGATTTTTGTACACTCTTTCTTACTGGTGGTATGCATTCTACAGGAAAAGTAAATATATTGATATGTACAATATGTTCACAATAGAATCTTTTTGTTTTGTCCTGTCACTGAGATCATAAAATTTATTCGACTGAAGATCTGAGATTTGAACAGTAACAGTGAAAAGCTTGCAGTATAAACAATTTGTTGTGGATTAAAAATAAACAAACCAGTTCACAAAAGTTCAGGTACCTCTGAACATAGGAGCAGCTGCCTACTACATATGAGAGGGACTGGTTGGATACTTCCCATCTGCACCAGCCCTGGAGAAGCTTTGCTTTAGTTCCCCTTTCTCTCAGAACCCAGCCACCCTCATCCATGCAATTGCTCTGATGTTTCCCAGCAATACCAGCAGCCATTTAAGGTTTTTCTCAGAAAGACGTAACAGGCAACGTTGTGTCAGTGATGTTAGGGTTCAACACAAATGAAGAAACAAAAACAAAACAGCACAGCACAGTAGCATTTGCGCAGCAGTCTCTATAACTCTCTCTGAGACATGGGATGTTTTCATTTCATATACACCACTCACAGCTTGCTGATGGGAATCAATACAGCCAATATACATTCTTAACACCCACAAAAATGAGGATTGACAAAGTTGTATTCTTATTATCTTGCATTTCTGAGATAGAGAGGCATGTCAGAGTGGGGCTTTCATTTTTGATCTGCTTATACTGCACTAACAGCAGAGCCACATAACTCGGATAACATATAATAAAGAGTTATTTTATAAAGGAAACAAATACATCAAGTTTTGTTGAGTTATAAAAGGCACCAATTATGTCTCACTAAAAATTGCAAGCTACATTGATTGTCTAGTAATTTCTACTCAACACAAAGTCAAAGGGAAAGTCACTTTGGACAGATTTGTAGAAGTGCTGAGCACCAGAAACCCCCATTTACTTCAATAGGAGTTGCTCAGACTTCTAAAAATCAGGCCATTTTGAAAGTTCCGCCACAGATAGTTGGTCACACCATTCTTTTTGCCACGTCTCAACAAGCTACAGTACCTCATCTCCAAGCAAGGTGAGGGGATCCCTAACTGAACAAGCTACTCTGTTTTACTTCACTTTGCTTACTATGCCTGGCTTATATCGTACTGATGTGTCACCTCTACTACCCACTATCATAAGTTAGCAGACTACTCTATGAGAAAGACCACTGTCAATCACAAAGCAAAATCTAAGTAGGGAAATCACAAAAGTGAAAAAAATTGCCCACAGCTATTTCAATGGGTCCAATTTCTTGAAGATGTCAGAGGGTGGCATCTGCAATTGCAGGGCAATATATTGATTTCATCAGTCACAGAAAATCCTTAGTCTGCTCCTGCAAAGAAAACAGCTTGCCAAAACACTGGTCTCAGGAGTTCCAGCTCATTGGGACACTATGTACTATATGCTTGAGAGGGTTTTGAAACAACAAAAAGTCACATAGAAGAAACTTCAGTTGGCAAGTACAAGATAAGAAAGCCAGCTGCTCTCCTCGTAAGCTACACACTGGAATCACATTGTCAGGTTAGTTAACATTCTCCACCCCATTTAGAATTCTTGCTTCAGGAGTCAGCTATGATAGTCTGAGTAAATACCATTAGTCTGGTTCTTTTACTTATCTTGTAGGTGCACTTTTTCACCGTGAAAATTGCTATGTGAAGGGAACACTGGAAAATCCTAAAAAAGGAGGCAGTCACACCGATGGAAAAATGCAGAATACTTTGCTACTCAAGGATTCTTAAACACTAGAATACTTGAAAAGCAAATGGCCTGTCAGTAAGGTCTACTATTTCTAGCTTGTTAGAGAGATAATTCTCTCATTACCAAACCACTGAGATCTTGATTTCCTGTTGCTGTATTTTGCAAAAGCCATACATTTATGTAAGTGGCTAAGTATAAGCAGTAATTATACATAAATCCTCACCATAAGCTAAGTATGGATTGGAGATTTTTATTTTTGTCCAAGTTTGACATTCTGCTCTTGCAGCGGAAACACAAATACATTATGGATAAGGAAGAATGGGAATTCTCTATTCACTCAATTTAAGACATGATGAAGAGCATCTTTTCAAATACTGTGAAATTCAACCAAAGAAACGCACGAGAGAAGAATGAACTTGTTAAAGGAAGAAAGCTGCTGTGCACCAATTTCTGCTCATCTTAAGCTGCTGGAGAACATTTTTAATGCAAACATGTAATAGCAGAACAAAGTTGTTCAATGAGTAAAAGCATGCACATACCAGATGTAATGATTATCAGAATTGTTAAAAATGAAATTATTAAAGCTTGGTCTTAAAGCATTCCATTGATCATGAAACCTCTTTCAATTCACATCAGGAGAGCACAGCTTGTGAAATTTCCCACTCCTCTCATATTCCAACCCAAGACCAGTAGCACTCCTTGTGTCCTCTTACTGGGTGGGACATATAATCATTGCCCCTATATCTTGGGTTGTTTTTCTTCCTCCATGATTAAAGTTCCACTCTTTGCACTCACTTTTAAACTTCCACAATTAGGCTCATTCCTGCTAAGTGCTTCTCTGAGCTCTGAGCACCTTCAAGTCTCATGGGAGTTGGGGATGCTCAGCATTTCTGAGGAGTTGCTCAGCACCATGCAGGATCAAGCCCTTACAGAACGCCAATAATGCTAAGAAATCTTTGGGCTTACAAATATACTGGTGTCAATGTTTTACATGAAACATTTCTGGTTCACTGCGTAATATCTTACTTTTCTTTGGATTAAATGCCAGCAGTACACAGGGAGGTTTAGTAAAACATATTATTTCTTTCTTTCATTTGGTAAAGTTATTTTATTTTTGATCCTAAGCTTTCGGCAGCTAAATAGCCTGGGCAACCAACATCTGGTTTACATGGGTTCAGTCATCAGTCACCCCAATGTTTGGAGGTACATGAATCTCATGTTGGTGGTTCAGCACAGAACTACTCTCAGTATGAAACATTCCCCCTCCCCAAAATATAAATGGCACCCTCACCATAAAATGCTTGAACAAATTTCAAAGCAGTAGAGTTACCAGGAAATGCCTTTGAAAATCAAACTTGCGAACAAAACTGTGCTTACTCACTTGAAACAAATAAAAACTTTCGATGTGAAAATAAGATCTGTACCCTAAGACAGCACTTTCCAATACTGACTGTATGGGCTCCTCCTCATCCTTCAACCCTCTTTCCATTTTTGCCTTCAGATGTAACATACTGTGTGATGATGGAAACCGGGAAATGACAATCTATGTTTAATCATCTTTGTGTTACCTCACAACAATTCAGAACTAAGGGGGGCATCCATTTCTTTTGTCCCAACCCCCTTAGTTTCCTCCACTGATAACAAGAAGCTGTAGTCTACTCATTGGAAAAAATATCAGAGTGGGTCGCAAAAAATGGGGGGGGAGATGGGATGTGGAAGAACACTTACAGTAATTTTAGGGGGGAAATCAACTTTTTTTGAAAGTCAACGTTTAGAAATTAAAAAAAAATTGACCAGCTGATAGTTTTTTGAAAAATGGGGGAGGAGGACCATTGTTTTTGTATATTTTTCAAAATTCTGAAATTTAATCAAATGTTTGTTACATCAGTGGTAGAAAATACATTTTATTATTGAAAGACTGGTAACATTTTCCCACAAACTTTTCAGTGGCTTTTTGATATTTGAAGTTTTTCAACATTTCTTTGAAATGTTTTTTTTAAATGAAATAGTTCTCATCTGTTATAGCTGTCCAAAACACTAAAATGGTTGCAAGAATTCTACCAATATTTCTTTTTAAATATTTGTACATTGAAAAATGAAATGTCAACATTTTTCAACAAAATTATCCAATCTAGAAGTTCACAGAATATGTCCTATGAGTTTGAACCTACACTCATTGAAGTCAATGGCAAAGCTCCCATTAACATTAATGTTGCAGGGTCATGATGCTAAAACATCTTAAGCACATGAGTTGTCTAGCTTGTTAGATTAGATTTTCTAACAATTGTATTAGTGCACGTGTTCTATAAATGAAGAATAGTAAATGCCTCTATTAGTATTAACATAGAATATTATTGCATGTGTATATACACATACATATATATATCTATATATATAGATATATAGATATAGATATACTTCAAAGAAAATTTTAGTTTGTTAATCATGTAAAATTACACAAAATAGTATTTGCAGAAAGGTTAACACAGCATATACTCATACTGCTCCTGATGAGACAACTTGAGAAATGTACGTAGATATTTAAGGAATATGATATGCATATGAAGGAGAATACAAAAAACATTCTTCCTGCATATGTAAGTTAGAATTATTATTAATTATTATTTGTATTACCCTTTGTGAATAAGATTCTGCTCTCAGTAACAATGTACTCCAGATTTAAATAGTATAAAAGAGATCAGAAATTGGTCCTTGAGGATGGGATTTTCAAAGGAGATTGAGAGAGTTAGGTGCCTAAACTTCATTGATTTTTATGAGATTTGGACACCTAACTCTGTTAGGTGCTTTTGGAAATCCTAGCCTACAACATAGGAATGGCTAAAAAACTGTTTTTTCCAAGGAAAACTGGATTTTAAACAAGACAACATTTTTCATAAAAAAGTCTCCTTTTCATTGAAAATTTCAATTACACAAAATTCAAAACTGAATATGCAACAACTGCAAAACGGTCAATTAAGTAATACCATCAAGGTGCATCATAGGAGATGTAAATCCCAGGACCTCCATAGTAGCATTCTCTGAAATGCTTCCAGTTTCATGCACAGGGCCAGAAAGACAAAACAGATCTTCAGGGTCTCAATGCATGGATGCTGTAGGGAAGAGGGTTTTAGCTTTATTAGAAACTGGGTACCTTTTAGGAATAGGAGAGATGGGCCCCACTTAAACTAAAACGGCAGCAGACAGCTGGTATGTAAAATTAAAACGTTAGTAGAGGATTTTTTAAAGTAAGAGCTGGAGGAAAGCCGAAAAGTGCAGATGAGCACACGGTTCTGGCAGAGACATCCCTTAGGGATGAATTTATTAAAGGGAGAACTCTATCCCCTAATAAAGAGGATAGGAAAGAAGTTGGTAAAATACTGGTAGGAGCTAGTGAGGAGCAGTTAAACGTAACACATGAAGGCAAGCAACTGAATATTGACAAAATGTACAAGTGCTTATACGCAACTACTAGAAGTCTAAATAGTAAGATGGGTGAACTAGAGTGCCTGGCATTAAATGAGGGTATTCATGTAATAGGCATCATGTAAAGTATGTGGAAGGAGGATAATCAATGGGATGCAGTAATAGCAGGCTACAAAATATACAGTATTGACAGAATAGGTCACACTGGTGGGAGAGTGGCACTATATGGGAGAGAAATCATAGTCAAATAAAGTAAAAATATTAACAGAATCCAACAGTACTATAGACTCTTTATGGGTAGAAATTCCATTCTTGAACAATAAGAAGATAGCATTACAAGTATACTACTGACCTTCTGACCAGAATGGTGATGGTGACTGTGAAATGGTCAGGGAGATTAGAGAGGCTACAAAGGCAGAAAACACAATAATAATGGAGGATTTCAACTATCCTCATATTGAGTGAGTATATGTCATCCTAGGAAGGGATGCAGGAATAAAATTTCTAGACAGCATAAAATGACTGCTTCCTGGAGGAGCTCGACTTGGAGCCCACAAGAAGAGAGGCAATTCTTCATTTTGTCCTAAGTGGAATACAGCATCTGGTCCAACAGGTGGATACAGCTGAAGCATGTGGCAATAACAACCATAATATAAATTAAATTTAACATCCTTTCAGGGGAAAAATGCCAGAGAAACTTACCACAGTAGGATTTAACTTCAAAAAGGGGAACTACAAAAGGCATGTAAACTAGTTAAATGGAATTTAAAAGGAAAAATCACAAGGCTGAAATGACGGCAAACTGCATGGAGACTATTTAAAAACACTATAATATGGCTCAAAATGTAAGTGTAAATAATTAAATAAAACACTAAGAGCCCCAAAATAATGCTACCATGGTTAAACAGCAGAGTAAAAAAGGTACCCTTTAATAATTGGAAATCAAATAAAATCCTAGTGAGGAAAATAGAACGGACCATAAACTCTGGCAAGTTAATTGTAAAAGTAGGAAAAGGTAGGCCAAGACAGAATTTGAAGAACAACTAGCTAAAGATACAGACAAAAAGTAAAAGCAAACTAATTAAGTACATCAGAAGCAGAAAGCTTGCCCAACAGGAAGTGGTGCCACTGGAAGATTGAGGTGCGGAAGGAGCACTCAAGGAAGACAAGGCCTTTGCAGAGAAACTAAACAAATTCTTTGCATTGGTCTTCATAGCAGATATGGGGGAGATCCACACACTAGAGCCGTTCTTTTTAGGTGGAAAATCTGAGGAACTATTCCAGATGGAGGTTTTGGAACAAACCAATACATTAAACAGGAATAAGTCATCAAGAATTCTGCAGGAACTCAAATATGAAATTGCAGAATTACTATCTGTGGTATGTAACCTTAAATCAGCTCCCATACCAAATGATTAGAGGGTAGCTAATGTAATGCCTATTCTTAAAAAAGGCTCTAGAAAGTGATCCTGGTAATTACAGACTGGTAAACCTAACTTCAGTACCTGGCAAATTGGTTGAAACTATAGCAAAGAGTGGAATTATAAGACACCTAGATAAATACGACAGGTTGGGGAAGAGTCAATGTGGTTTTTCTAAAGGGAAATCATGCCTCACCAATTCTTTTTGAGAGTCAACAAGCATGTAGAAAAGGATGATCCAGTTGATTTAGTGTACTTGGACTTTCAGAAAATCTTTGACAAGGTCCCTTACCAAAGGCTCTTAAGAAAAGTAAGCAGTCATGGGATAAGAAGGTAGGTCTTCTCATGGAACTGGTTAAAAGATAGGAAACAAAGAGTCGAAATAAATGGTTAGTTTTCAGAATGGGAAAAAGGTAAATAGTGGGCTTCTCCAATGATCTCTATTGGGACCTGTGCGGTTCAACTTATTCACAAATTATCTGGAAAAGGTAGAGGAAGAGTGAAGTGACAAAATTTGCAGATGTCACAAAATTAATCCAGATAGTTAAATCCAAAGCTGACTGCAAAGAGTTACGAAAGTAATCTCACTAAACTCAGTGACTGGGCAACAAATTCAATGTTGATAAGTGAATACTAATGCACATTGGAAAAAAAAATAATCCCAATAATACCTACAAAATGATGGGGTCTAAATTAGCTGTTACCACTCAAGAAAAAGATCTTAGAGTCATTGTGGATAGTTCTCTGAAAACAACCACTCAATGTGAAGCAGTAGTCAAAAAAGCTAACAGGATATTAGGATCCATTAGGGAAGGGGTAGATAATAAGACAGATAATATCATAATGCCAGTATATAAATGCATGGTACACCCACACCTTGAGTACTGTTTGCAGTTCTGGTTGTCCCATCTCAAAAAATATATATTACAATTGTAAAAGGTTCAGAGGAGGACAACATCATTAGAGTTATAGAACAGCTTCTATATGAGGAAATTGAAGTCTGAAATTGTTCATATTAGAAAAGAGATGACTAAAACAGATATGACAGAGGCCTATAAAATCATGAATGGTGTGGAGAATCTGAATAGGGAAGTGTCATTTACCCCTTCACATAACACAAGAGGTCATCTGATGAAATTAATAGGCAGCTGGTTTAAAACAAACAAAAGGAAGTACTTCTTCACACATCACAGAATCAACCTATGGAACTCATTGCCCTGGGCTGTTGGGAAGGCCAAAAATATGTATCTGGGTTCAAAAAAGAATAGATAAGTTTATGGAGGACAGGTACATCAATGGCAATCAGCCACAATAGTCAAGGATGCAACCCCATGTTCCTTGTGTCCCTATACTTCTAAGTGCCAGGTGATGAATCTCTCAAAATTATCCTTTTCTGCTCATTCCCTCTAAAGCATCTGGTGTTGGCCACTGTCAGGTACACAAATACTGGGCTAGATGGACTATTGGTTTGACCCAGTATGACTGCTCTTATGTAGTTCAGTCAGGGATCTTGACTCATGGAGGAAAACAAAGTCAGGAGGCACCTCAGATAGGTATCCCATGAGTCACCGTGGCAGTATTCCCCAATTGAATTTTTTTCCATTTTAAACCCAAAGCATTTGACTAACAATTTTTGTTTTTTCAGCTTTTGATTTTTTTTTACTGAAAAGTCAAAATTTTCCATGAAAAAAAAAAAAATCCCATCAGCTCTACTAGAATGGTAATCTGTGAAAATGCAGCTCAGTTACACACTCATTTTCTCATTCCCTTCTCTAGCTATATTGCATCGTTGCACGTTCCTTCTTCCTACTCTGTTGTTCTTATTTTCCTCCTTCCCTCTCTTCCCCCATTCCTCATTCAAAAGGCCAATTTAGTGCATCTCAGTCTTGGCTGTGTTAGGTGTTAAAATCAGTGAGCGTTGAAGGTGCTCAGAACATTGTGAGACTGGACCTTAGCAGCACATAAATCACAGTAGTGAGTGGATTTAAAGAACAGGGATAATTTTGGAGGGGAGGGGTTTTATATGGTGAAATAGATAGATTTACTGTACTGAATAATGGGAATTTAATTTAGGGTAAATGTCTGCCTCCTTAATTCATGCTGGGTAGTACCTTACTCTTCAAGTAATCCTATCCTGTTGACTTCAATAGCAGTCCTCACGAGTAAGGTTCTATTCAGCCTGAGTAAGAACATCAGAATCTTAGCCTTGATTGATTAGGGTTGTTTCCTTTACTGATTGTTGACTCTACAACCAATCCTTAATAAGGGTGCCCATCCCTTTTGAAGAAAAAATCCTGGTTTCTCTTTCAATTAGAACATATTTTGTGCACCTGTATGATACAACCACCCAGGGGAGATACTCAAGGGGAGTGATGAATGAAGGGTGGGGGGGAAATGCTGTGTATGCTAGCCGTTTCCACTTTGCTTTGGCAGCAGAGTTTCTAATTCAAGGCAGCTATTCAGACCATCATTTAATAGACAGGAAGCAGCAGGAGTTTCAGCAGCAAAAGGATGAACTGAATCTGAGCAAAGAAAGGGTATTTCTTCACATTCTGATCTGGTTTACACAAAAATTGCAGACATGCCTAAACCTTTCCAATATGCTGTGCAGCTATCTCCCTTCCTGAATTCCATCCAGGTTCAAATACAAATGCAAATAAAATTTGATGGCCTCAGTATGTGATTTTGTGCTACAATATACCATGACATCCACATTAAGGAAATTAAAGGACTTGGAAACATCCTTTCTGTCCAGATTCCTCTACAATCAGTGGAAAGACACATATGAACTTCAGTGAGATGTATCTTTCTTACAGGGAGCTGGATCAAACCTTTATCTGGGAATTCTCTCAGGGCATTTAACAGAGTTTTTATTTGTGTGTGTACACACAAGTATTTGGCCGTGCACATCATAAGTAAATAACCACAGCCCAAGTACATTAATGCAGAAAGGATTGAGACAACCCACTGCTCCTGAATACTACAGTTTGAGTCCTGCCTCCAAAGTTCAGACTGGAAATTATAGCTGCAGGGATTAGGATGGAAGTTAGATCTCATTACATCAGGGTGTGTATGATTGCACAGTGGCAGGGTCAATACTGTTCTTAGAGCAATGTTCCCAGAGGAGGAGAAGGAGGAGGAGGAGTTGCTCCCAGCTATCAAGCATAGTCTGAAGAGTTTTTCCCAGTAGGCAAGTGTCAAAAAGGTGGGAAGAAAAGAGTGAATGTCATAAAAAGGACATCCATGGAGATATTAAAAGAAATATATTACATAAAAACTTTAATGGAGGAGATCAGATTATACGAAGGATCTAAAAATAGAATATTGGTCAACACATTCCCAGAACACACAAACGGCCAAGTAATAGGTTTAGAATACTTACTGTTTGGGTCTACATTTTCACAAAGTTCTGTTTTTGCTTCCCCATTGGGCCTGTCGCTAGCTTTGTGCGAAAGCCGTGATGACATGGTCGCTGCCGTCACTACGGCCTTGAAGCTGCGTTTCCGTTTCTGGACATTTAGTTCAGGATGGAAGATGATGATGTACACTTTCGGCATGTAAAGCATCCCCAGGGCCACTGAAGCACTTAAGTTCATGGATATTGTAAGTGTGGTAGTTTGTATGTAGAGCTAGGAGACATAACACATGAGACACTATTACAAATAAAATGATTGGGAAATATGCAGTAGCACTTAAAGAGGAGATGTTAAGTATAATCATGCATCTGAGAGATGCAACAGAAAAAAGGAGAGTAACACTTAAGTGGGCTTTAGTAATTTATGAGCGTTCTGAAAAACCTTCTATTGAGTTTACAAATAACTACTAACATAGAATCTGATCCAGCAAATTACTGAGAGCTCTTATCTACCAATGGACATCAACTACCATGAAATCAGTAGCAGCTGAGGACACTCAGGATCTTGCAAAAGCTCTTGCTGCTCTGATTTAGGGCTTAGTCTTCAAGTATAGCTTTATTTATTTTATTTTATATTTTATTCAGACTGTGAAGGTCAGATTCTGCTTTCAGTTACACTAGTATAAATCTAGAGTTAACTCTGTTGTAACTGAAACCAAATTTCCCCATTAGGGAAGATGAACACTACAAATGTAACAGTACAACTTGTTTAGAAATTTTATTCAAGCTATCTTTTAAATTTTGGTAACTTTTCAACAACCGTATTCCAAGTTTCTGCTATTTATTCAAAATGAGTAATACAGGTACCCAAAGAATATAAAATGGATTTGCATACCGCTGACTTGCAGTTAAGCTTGTTAGCAAAACTGGTATGTGCAATAGCCAGAGAATGCTAGTACTGTGAGATATGAATTAAAGAAATCCACAACATGCCCTTTGTTTAAAGATGTTCTGCATGTACGTAACTAGAAGTGCTGTAATTTTGTTTAAAATAATCTTTTCAGAGGATACTCAATACATAAAATGGAACAAGGCTCGGGACTCAAGGATTGTTCTAATTACACAGGTTTAGACCCAGTATAATAAATATGTGAGTGCAAAAAAAGGGAACAAAATATCTGCAGTTGCTCCTTGCATATACTGTATGCCCACATCCAGGAAAAATGTTCACACCAGGCAGTACTACTTCTGGGATGTAATATATCTCACTGCAAACCAATCTCTGCTTATGATGTCAAGAAAAATGCAGCTGCAGAGTTAAATGCCCACATTGCCCTCATTTCTACAAATACCTGTTCTCAGAAGAACCTGAATGTTCCCAAACTTGCTAGGCTTTATCTGGATAACAGTTGCTATTTTATTGATTATAAACACCAGTGAAAGACATAAAATATCTGCAGTAAATGAGTATATAGCTAAAAAGGAGCACAACGCTTAAAACTAAAGTGCTTACTCAATTTCTATTCACTCCATACTCAGACAAAACTCGTATTATCTTCAATAGACTTTTGCAAGAGAAAGGACTTCAAGATTGTGAAAATATATGATGGACCAAATACAAATATCTGTCTGCATTTTATATGTTCAGATACGTATATTTCTCTCTATATCTATCTAGATATACACCATATATATTCTCTTACCCATATACAACTACACTGCCATTTAAAAGTATGTAAGAGAACCTCTGCACAGATTTCTTAGTGTCTGATTCCCTTCTGAGTGACACTAGTGTAATGAGGAGAAGCACCACTGACGTCAATGACATTATACTGGTGTACTTGAAAGGAGAAGTGGGTCCCTTAATATCTCTTTTAAACTGGTAATAAAATATAATAATTCATAAATATAATAATAATAATGGAAAACATATAGAAAGAGCCATTATCAATGGTTTGTTGTGAAACTAAAAGGGCATCTCTAATGGAGTCCTGCAGGGGTCTATCTTTTCATTCATGACTTGGATAATGGAGTGGAAAGTATACTTATAAAATGTGCAGATCACACCAAGCTAGGAGGGGTTGCAAACACTTGTAGGACAGGATTATAATTCAAAATGTCCTTGATAACTAGAGAATTGGTCTGAAATCAATAAGATGACAATCAATAAAGACAAATGCAAAGTATAACACTTATAAAGGAAAAATGAAATGCACAGCTACAAAATGGGGAATAACTGGTTATAGAATAGTAACGCAATGGAGTCATGGCCTCCCTCTGGAATCAGGACAGAGTCATAAATTCAACATTATGACTTTACAACAGCCTCACAGTATGAGAAGCAGATGTTTTGGGGGTGGACACAGTGCAAGTTTCAGCACAAAATGTTTTAGAGTCTAAGAAAATAATGAAAAGAGCAAAAGGAAATAAACATACATCAAGCTGTAACAAAGAGATATTTTTTAAAATCTTACTTAGTATGAAAGTATTTTTTTTTCTTTTTTAACATGGATCTTAGGTAAGAACAAAATTAATTAGATAAATAAAGAGGTTCCTGAATTTGTGAACATGCATTTGGAGTTTTGTGTATAATATAAATGAAGGGCAAAATTCTCCTGTCAGGTCCACATGATGGATTCTGATTCATCTGACTTCCCACTAGTGCCAAAAGGTGGGTAGGGAGGCCAGTGTATTGGGGTTGAGATCCATCATGCAGGGTCAGAAAGCAGAAATCTCCCAGTTATTCAAGCATGTTCATACCAGTAGCTTATAATCATTGGCTTCTCTACACGACAATATGTCACAGTTTTTAAGAAAAGTCAGTGGGGCTACACCAGAACTAAATTTGGCCCACTGATATAATACTTGAGTATAACATCAAACTACTTTTTCTTTCTCTCTGACTAATTTCCTCAGCTATAATGCTTAGCCCTTTTATGTAAGAGCTTATCAAGAGTGATATATACACACATATATATACATACATACACACACACACACGCTGTCCTCGGGAGCCAAAAAAACTTACCGTGTTATAGGTGAAACCGCGTTATATTGAACTTGCTTTGATCCACCGGAGTGCGCAGTCCCGCCCCCCAGGAGCACTGCTTTACCATGTTATATCCGAAAATGTGTTTTATATCGGGTCACGTTATATCGAGGTAGAGGTGTATATATACACATCACTATCTATAACCTCTTACATATCTATATCACCCTTTTGACATAAATCTATTTACTGCTTCTCTAAGCCAGATCTCACTGACTGTGTAGCTAGTCCGTGGCAATGAGTTTCCTGGATTAATAGTAAATTATACAGATCCTTTGTAACCCATCAAAATAAGACATTCTGATGACAGGAGAGCATAGTGTTTGAAGGCAGCAGGCCAGATTCTCAGCTGTTGCACGGTGGTGTAGCTCAATTGACATCAGTGGAGCAACACTGATTTACACCAGCTGAGGATTTGGTCTAAAGCCCTAAAGCATAAATCAACACTAGTGCAACTGCAAAAGCTGTAATCAGTCTGCATTGCATGCAGCTTGCACTCGTTTTCATCAGAGCATAGAATGTCAGTAACATTTTTATTTGGGTGCACAAGGTTGTTCATTTCTATTCCCTACAGTTAACTGGTGATCTTACAGTGATATTTAGCCAACGGTGCCTTTTACAGCATCTGGTTCTACAATTCCAGTGAGATTCCCTAACTTACGCATTGCAAAATGAGGGAAGGAGGAGAGGGCGAGAGAAGAACCTTTGAAGAACGAAACAAACTGAGCGATGCACAATGAGTCTCATGACAAATGGGAACCTTAAGGGAAATTTCTAGATACAATTACACATGAAATGCAATTTACATGCAAAGATTTCACTGCTTGTTTCATGTATTTGATAACTCTTTGCAAGTACTTCTGGTGAATGCAAATCAATATTTTGAAACACAAAGATTGAGATGTAAATTACGCAGGAAACCTCTGACTTCATGAATGCCTTTTCTGGGTGGCCAGCGTAAGGCTGAACCATGCGAGCAGAAGGCAGTTTCCAATCTTAGGGCTATATAAGAGGCAGCTCTGAGTAAGGGGTGGTGTGGAGCCACTCAACACAAGTGGCTGCTCTGGCAGAGATTGTGCCTTAGGAGGTACAATTCCTCCTGAAACTTCCCAGTGCTCAGGGATGCTGCATTATCCCTTAGGATGGTAAATCATGCTTCCCTATTTGGGCCGCGATAGCTCTGCTGGCTGGTGCAGAATGAGGACTGGGAACATGGTCCTGCCCCCTTTGTGCTGTATGAAGTATTAGTAGAAGAAGGATTGCACAGGAATAGGTCTCCTGTATTTTTGCACACTGTGAAAGAGCCAGCAGTGAGCTGAAGATCACTGGTTAATAACATTGGCCAATTGTGTCCACGCATTGCAAGGATTTAATTTATCATCTAGCAAGAAGCATGTGAGAGAATGAAACCCATTTTATTTGAAATCTGATGGACACTGTGGCCTCCCTATATTTAGGTATAATGGGAAGGGATGATTCTTACTTACCCAGTGAATTGCAGTATATTTCTGAAGAGGACAGCAGTAACCTGCGCTAAAGTTTGTTGATTTTGGGCCCTGATCCTGCAATGAGGTCTTTGTGGACAGACCCCTATTCCCACATGGAACTCACAGCAGAATTAATTAGGGCAGAAGGAAATTGTACCATACCGTATGCGCCACAAAATAACTAGCTTTGCTGCTAATAAAGGACTATTCACATGAATAAGATGTCGTGGGATAAGGCTCTAAAAACTTTACAAATTTTAATTTTGTACAAAACATGTCGTGCTGGCATCGGAGATCAGACTTTGAAGGAGCACATTAGAGAAAATTAGGCCCTAAGGATATCATTCAGATGCAAAGGCACCCAGATTTTATCATTTATTTTACATAAAGGATTTTGATCTGAATTTTAGATTCCTATGTTTTCCACATTCTTGTTTTATTCATGCAAATGATGAAAATTGCCTTAAAAAGCTCAAGAGAAGATTAGATTGGTCTTGAATATACAGATCTATTAGCTAGAAATTTTTAAAGCACATATAGTATCAATGGCAATGCTGGGGTGAATAAGGATTACTACCATGAGTAAAAATCTGCAGGATCAGGCCCTTAATTCTTGTGCATCCAGTGATTAGATATCCAGTAACTGGGACATTAGAGTCAAGAGGATTTCTCTTATAAAAGTCTGGATAGAGGGTTCATAAACTGTAAGTACTTGCTGTAGGTTAAAAGTTGGCGAACATAGTCTGAATCCAGGAGCAAATTGCTTTTTTTTTTTGGCTGACATGATTTGTTTTTTTTTAAAAATCATCCACTGAATTGTTTCTCCTTATGATTATGGGGAATTGAGTTTAATCCTTTGAAATATTTTTGCATTTCCATTAACTCACAAATGGACTAAAAAAAGGATTTTTCTCAGCCTGATTTATTTCACATTTATATCGGTATTAAAATCAACACTGGTACACCTCATTGAGATGAATAGATCAGTTCAAAGCTGTTTCAGATCAATTGTGTCAAGTCGGTTGAAGATAATACCCTATTGCTCATTATATAACCATAAAGGTGAGAAACATCTTTTTAATGAAAATTTAGATTCAGGAGCCACAATTCCTGGACAGGGATTGTATTCTGTGGTTACAAAATGATGGAAAACAAGAGAACTTAAATATAAACGGTTTATAGATTTTCTCTTTTGTCTTGGTTGCTATTCCCACCACACAGAAATTATCTTGGCATTCTGCAGACAATAAAAAGGAATGGAAATATCTTAAACATGTATATTTCTTGTATATTGTTTTTAAACCCACCCTACTAAAAAGTACAACTAACTTCTGGATTCAAAGATGTTTAATAATTTGTTCAGTGCCTGAACTAATGCAAAAGAGACACAATAATCTTCACAAAGAACAACTCTGCTGCTATCCTGACCAGTGCAGACGAAACCTTCCTTTAACATCTCATGAAAAAAGGAAGAACCTCAAGCAACACAGCGCCTCCTAAAACCATGCTGATTTAAGGCTGGATTAGATGGATCAGATTAATCAAGAGCACTTCCTGCATCAAACTGAGCTACCTACATGACCTATCTGCATATGCAAATACTCAGATTGAGCATGTACAACATTGCTTTGGAAATCAGGCCTACATGTTTCGCTTTACTATTTGATACATGCAGGAAGTTAATTCAAAACTTCCTTCTTGGTGGGTATGTACAAAAAGAGAAAATAAGCACAAATGTCAGGTAAACATGGACAGTCAGGACCTGATCCAGAAAGGCACTCAGGAACCTGTTTAAGATTAACTATGTGATTTGCCCCTTTGACTTGTTTAAAAACTAAGCACATGATTAAGTGCTTTGCTGCATCTGGGCCTAAGTGAGGAATTAGTGAGTTCAACCTCGGCACTGCAGTGCTTCCCCTCACCTCAGGAAGACAGAGCAATTCTGTGGGAAAACTACGTAACTGAGGCTCCATGAAAATGTTTAGGGGAGAGGGTTGATAAGGGAGGAAGAAATACTGTCCAACTGGAAGGAGGCAGAGAATACAGCTAGAAAGCAGTTCCTCTTTGTGGATAAAATTCACCACTATGCAGGGGGCAGGACAAGGGCCTCAGATCACTTAAATTCCACTTAAGTCTTATTTTGTGTGTGTGTTTACACTGAAGTCAGCAGAGTTACACTGGCTAAAAAGTAGAATAGTGGTGATATAGTGAATAATCAGGCCCAGTATTTTATATAAAAAGTCTACTCTTCCCCACATGTTTGCTTACATGTTGTTGACATTACCCATTGTTAACATTTGTAGTGGGACAGATTGATTTATCAGTAATGTGCTTTAGAAACAGCAATATGCTAATTCACCTGATATCCTAATTTGACACGAGAAATAAGGAAGTTTTTTAAACCTGTCTATTCTTCATTGCATAGTTACACAGTAGTATAGGACCACATGGAGAGCATGGGTCCCTTCATGTCTAGAACTGTCTGATAACTTTGTCATCTCTAGCCTATATAAACACACATGTGCGCGCACACACACTATTTTTAACCTTTTTCATGCGGACATGTGGTGCAACTTTGTGTTTTAGTAGAGGGAAGGCAGACTAAAGGTTCATTGGCCTCTTACAAGTTTGATATGTTCTAGGGAGGGGATAAAGTGCAATCTGAGCCACCTGGCATGCGTATGCCCATGGTCCTCCACTCTCTCTCCTCAGATTACTAGCACCGCTTCCCAGATGAACAGACAAATTATATCTGACCCCCGTGTAGGTGTCTATAGGACTGAAGGTAGAAAGGGCCCCCTACATCCTAGCCTCTCCCAGCTCACCATGCTGAAGCAGCCTGAGTTTCCTCCTCATTATTTAAAAAATTACTAGTGTCAGGATCTAGAAGGCAACCACAGCCACTAAACAAATCATTGCAATGAAAAGTGGCCCTGCACTTCTCTACACCCCATGATGAAGACAACAACTGTGGGTTAGGATCAGTCTTCCCTCCCACCAGGTGGCAATTCGGTGGCTTTGACAGCAAGCCAGTCCTCCTGGCCCTTAGGGCACCAGCCCCATTCCTCATCCCACAATCTCCACAATCACAACAGTTGTATAGCAATGAGAAGGTACATTTGTGAGGCTTGGGTTTCCATATTTTTCTGGTGGACATCAGAAACTAAGAACATAAGAACGGCCGTACTGAGTCAGACCAAAGGTCCATCTAGCCCAGTATCCTGTCTACCGACAGCAGCCAATACCAGGTGCCCCAGAGGGAATGAACCTAATAGGTAATGATCAAGTGATCTCTCTCCTGCCATCCATCTCCACCCTCTGACAAACAGAGTCTAGGGACACCATTCCTTACCCATCCTGGCTAACAGCCATTAATGAACTTAACCTCCATGAATTTATCCAGTTCTCTTTTAGCTGATGAAGTTCTTTGAGATACCTGATGGGGGGTGGTGAATAATCAGCTTACTCTTCAGGTCTGATAGAGGGATGAAGGGAAGGATAACAGGTGTCTTGGCTTATAGTACCGACATTTGAGCTAGGAATTGGGAAAGGAAGAGGCCAAAGACAGGAAAAGGATTGAGTTTGACCTGGTTTACTAGAGTAAAGAACAGCTGTGACCATGAGTAAAGCCATCGGTACTGTTCATTCTGATCCTCCTGTGCTTGAGATGCAGTGGAGAGTTTCTTTGTGACAGGCAAATGTTGAGGATGGCTTGAAAACATAACTGGATGTCAAAGCAATGTAGGTATTTCTATGCAGATTATTACGTAGAGTGTGGAGCTTTACAAATGACAAAGGATGCCACCCCAGGGACATTTGATAAACAAATGGTAGTAGCTATGATGATTGCAGCTATTACTGTAGAAAACAATAAGGCATACAAATGATCTTTCTGAAATTTCACTGGCAATGTCATGGAATCATTCACACCATTTGATTATATAAATTCAATGCCCTGTAATTAAACAAAAGGTGATACTCTCTTCAGGGACAAGAAAATGACAGGAATTTACTATCAGCACATTTTCTTTTTAACAGCTGGTAATTTGTGAGTTGGATGGAAAGAATACTGATTTGCTATTAAAAACAAGATAGATCATGGAGGAATTGGATTAATATGTTCTGCCACTTGATAAAATGTAGCAAACTTAGTTGGATGTGGACTAACACAGATATATTTGAAAATTACTTCTGATTATTTTCACATTTTCTTAGACGTTGTGGACCCCGGCATTCAAGTCAATGGCAAAACTCCCACTATGAGGACAAGATTTCACCCCCTGTATTTTTTTCCTGAGAAACATTCCTGGATATGCAGATATATTTTTTTAAAATCTTCCTGCTTTCCAGAATTTGTATTGTACATTATTTTGATTATATGAGTTTAGAACGAAGTGGTTTTGATTCTAATAAGAGCTGTGAGAAAAACTGGTTCTCTCTCTCTTTTTTTTTTTTTTTTTTTTAGGTTCACTATCCAGTCTGAAAAAATATAACAATAAAAAAAACCCCAATACCTTGGTTTTGGGTTGAACAGAGTGTTTCAGTTTGGGTTGGGGTTTTTTAAAAAAAATATTTTAAAAATAAAATGGAAGGAAATATAAAAATGAAAAGTAATTTTGAATAAAAAACACATTTGGTTTCAAAAATGTCAAAATTAAAATTTTTGTTTTTTTCTGATTTTTTTGAGGGGATATGACAAACAATTTGGCCACATGAATTCAAAAAAACATTTCAGTCAGCTTGAACCTGCACTTTTCAGCAGGAAAAAAGTTTCATATGAAAAATGTTGCCCATCTCTAATTCTGAGCTTGAATTGGTATAAATCAAGAATAATTCCCTCCTCTGCAGTCATGGAGTTGCAGTGTTTAAAACCAGGATGAGATCAGAAAATAGCCTAGGGTTTTGATGAATCACATGAAGAAGACACTTTGCAATCAATAGACCCCTGACATAGACTCCAACATCATTCACTAGTGTCTACAGCAAGCATTGTACTAAAAATCATATCTTATAAATTTCATTGGCTAATGTACACATGCATGATACATTTATGACTAAAGTAATTAATTAGCTGTCAAATGGACCCCAGCAGGATTAAAAGGTGATGAAGGCAGAGAGCTATTCTTTGCACGCTAAAACAAAATTCTCCTTCTTATGAATTGGTTTGATTTTCAACCTGATGTGCCTATTTACCTACTTAAAACCATCCCACAAGTTATGTACATTGAACAACTGGTTTTCAAATTTTATCAGACTTCGCAGCTACAAGAGCTTGCTTGATTTTGCTCAGTGCAATTAACTGGCAATTAACTTTCATTAATTAGGTTATTCCGCTGAACTGATCATTTACTACTAAATTATTACCCCCTGTGGAGATACTCAATGAAAGGGGTTTGATAGGCCAGGAACCTTTGTGATATACCTTCTATGCAGAAGGTATATCCACTAGGTGGATATACCTTCAAAATGAATAGGGAAGGGGGCAGGGGAAGTTCATTGAAAAGGGAGGAGCCACAGTGTCCAAATCCGGACAGTGTCTCTTATATGGGAGGAAAGAAGACCCAACTCCCATGTAAGGCTGCCCCTTTTCTCTTATATTTCCCTCATGCAACTTGGTTCTAATGGGAAGGCTCTCTGTGTCTACATAAAATTCACCTCAGAGCATAGAGGTGAATTACTATTCTTCTTTACATAATAAATAAAAAATACTACTAATAATAATAATTAATAATAAAAATCTAGCTCTCACAAAAGGATATCTGCTCAGATATCTATAGGTCTACATAGAAAACGAGTGTTGCAGCAACTTGTTGCTCAAACCGAGCAACATAGGATATAAATAATTGTCTTATGCTGACATCTAAAAATAACAGAAGAAGATGGAATTGAAACATAGGCAAACAGTCAATGTATCACTGATACTACAATTAAGATGAGAAGCTTGGACAGTAAATTGAGAGCAGAGGAAGCTCAGCTCAAAGCTTATGAGCCGGGGGAAGGGGGAGAGGGAGAGCGGGGAAGGGATTATTTTTTCTTTAAAGGCTTTTTAAATTCCCTTCTTGGATTCATGAGAAAACACTTCCCTTGCTGATGTTGGCTTTAAACTAGAAAAAGGAAAAGTATAGCTTTTAGATCCATGAACTGCAAGATCGTGCCATTTATCATGATCAGTCTTGAGTACTATAAAGAAAATGAGTAATTCAGACAGCGTGCGTTGAAACAAGAAGCAGCAAATTTCCTTCCCCACTATTTTCCTTCCAAAATATTTGTTAAAAATACTTATTATTTCTTGAAAATGTAAAATTATTTTAATTTTTTTGGCATAACCTGGTGCTAGAAGACTTACATTCCCAAGGCTTTGAAGAAACTGAATTTTCATTACTGTGTGGTTTAGAATAATTCTGTTTTCTTCAACATATTATGCTCCTGAAGCTTTGTATTTGGGGGAAAAAAGATAAATACCACAGACCTGTGTGTATCTAGTCTTAAATAGTGATCTCTGTCTGCTCCTTGCTCTCCTGAAATGAATACGAAGTATTCTTAAAAACACTATACACAATAAATTATTTCTGCTTATACAGCTTGACAAAAGATGTAATAAATATATCATTTCAAAAACAATGGTGCCTGAGTGCGTTTTCTTATGTATTTTACTGTGAGATGGATTTTTTATTCTTGCTAAAATAATGAGGTGGGACTTCAAAAAAGGTTCTGACTTGAATCACCATCTTTGAAGCAGAAAAACAAAACACATCATTTATCTCCCTAGGAAACTATATATATAACATGGGAGGCATAGTTAAACACACTTTGGCTTCATCAATTAAGTTTCCATGCTTTTATCTCTTGACCAAATGCACAGGTTTTGTTAGCAATAAGCACAACATTTAAAAGTAATGTTCAGTTCTATTGGGCGTAGAAATATAGACACAATTCACTCTACAGTTACTTCTTTGAACATTGCGTCTGGACCACAGATAACCATCTATCATGATTTGATTTAATTACAATGGATTTCACTTAATTCCCTGTAATACTGTAAGTATTTAATAAATAGACTATGTAGCACAGAATTTGGGGTTATAAAACATTCATACATAAGGTGTCCCACTAAGTGTTTTACAATAATGAGTAAGATATTTGGTACATCAATGACTATGTGGTCCCACATAGCAACTACGACATGCTTAGGAACAGTTCATGGACTGGCCAGATCCTCAGATGGTGTAAAGCATCAGGGTTCCATTAACTTCAACGGAGCTACACCAATTTACAGAGAGGATTGGGCCCATCATATCTGACATCTCCCCTTTTCAAAAAACGCTGATCAGGTTTTTAATCTCTACCTGAAAAAAGCCACTGAAAACGATGAGAATGGCTTTTGTTTTAATGCTGCATCTAGAGGAGGATATCTCTGACAGTGCAGCACCCCTTTGTCCCATAAAATAGCTTAAATATCCTGTATTAAGGTATTCACTGACAAGCGATATAAGTGTGTACACAGCAGTGGTTCTTTTTCTTCTTTTTATTTGTTAGAGATAAACTCACAGACTTCACGTCCAGAAGGGACCGTCATGATCATCCAGTCTGACAACCTGCACGTTATAGGCCATACAACCTCACCTACTCACTCCTGCAACAGGTCCATAACTTCAGTCTGAGTTACTGAAATCCTCAAATTTTGATTTAAAAACTTCAAGTGATGCAGAATACACTATTTTGTCTAGTTCAAACCAGCAAGGACCCCATACTGAAGGGGAAGGCAAAAACAGTTTGATAAGATGTGATATAATCAATAGCTGTTCCAACAAAATGAAAGTGAATAAAAAGATTATGAGCTTAAAAGACTGATTTCTTGAAGCAATAGTAATTATTCATATAAAGTTCTGGTGTCCTGATTATCAGAGGTGCTAAGCACCTTGAGGTACCAGTCTTATTTAAGTCAAAGGAAGCTACTGGTGCTCCGCCTGTTTTAAAGTCATGCCATGGGAGTATTCTGAGGGTATTAGCTCTCTGGGATGCAGACAATCAAAATTCCAATTTTAGGCAGTAACAAGGAACAGATCAATTCAATATAAATATCAGTTTTAAAATCTCAATTATACCAAATTTTCAGGCTACCCTGCCACTCCTGGCCAACGTGGTGAGTCTTCTTTGTGACCTATCCCCAGAAACAATCTTGTTACTCTCTAAACATCCCTTCAATAGATCTCCAATTTTTCCTCCCTTCCCCACCCTGCCTCCCAAGGAGAAGCAATAAATCTCACCAGTCCTATATATGGAAAAGAGAATAGCTTAACACTGCACTTGGGAGTGTGTCCCTTTCATACACACATGGAGAGCATTGAATTATCTTCACAGCTCCAGGCAAACTACAAATGCTAAAAGATTATACAGCAGAAATCAATGTTTGCTTTAAAACACATGGTTCCACTCTGCCCAGAGAAACCCACAGATGTCTAACCAATATTACCAGGATCTCTGATATTGGATGTGACAGTTCCGGCCACAGATCGACTGACTGAGATGCTCTGAAAAGCCACGATAAGTCACATTAAAGCAGAGAAGTTTGGGAGAAGAACATAACCGATGTGGTGCTGTGGCTGTGAAATTCCAGTTGGCACAAATATTGCTTCTACTTTCGGGTGAGCTCTTACTCCCTCCTAACAACTTGATAAAACATGACACAGAACAAAACAGAATTATCCTACTGGGGGAAGAAGAAGGTGAGTTTGATAATGATGGTTACACCTAAATGTGCTTACAAGCATCCATGCCTCCTGTTTTAAGGTTCTGGAAGATACTAGCTTTGCAGTGACAACATTATATACCATAGTTATGCAGGTAATGGGTGTGATGAATTATGTTTCAATATGTTGCTAACAGCAGGAGGGCTTAGATAGCAAAGGGAAAATTGGGGTCATATTGTGAAAGATTACCACCTGCAGAGGCCAAGCACAAAGGCAGACAGTACAGCAGTAAACAGGTCCACAAGGACTAATTTTCGATTTCCCCTGCCAGCATTGTAAGAACTGTTTCTTCTAGTGTCATAGTGCTGTAGCCAATTTAAATTTTCATGTCTTACATCAGATCGCCTGGCACACGGTTGGTTTTTTAGCTTGTATTTCACAGCCCTAAGAAAGGCAAAGCAGAAAATGCAAAGCAAAGATAAACTACTGTATATATTTTCTAAGGAGTTTTGGGCCTCCTTTGAGCTAAATATTTTATGCAGCTTGTTCCATTATAATAGGAGCTTCTTTGCAAAAGGGAGAAAGAGAAATTTGCCAGCTTAAGTAAAAAAGAATGAATATTTATGGATCCATAGTTTGTGTGATAAATCAAAACAGTTTATTAAATGTTACAGCATTTACCCTGATGATTTTAGTGCAGAGGAATAAACAATTTGGTCTTTCTCCACCCTTACCACATAGAAACTACAATAGCTAATCTGGGAGGAAATTAAATTATTCAGGTAATTGGACAGAGCAATGAAGCAGAAGCATGCAGCTACTGTCAAAGGACATCAAATGGCTAACAGAGAAAATTGCAGCAGTATCATAGAAAACTACCACCTTCCAAAGTCAAATTGCTAATACAGAGTATGCACCGTATTAACTGTGTATCCATTAGGGAAAGGTGTAATATGTGCTTGTATGTCAGCTTTATAACCATTAAAATGGATTCTGTAAACTACTTTGAAGCCTTTAAAAATATCCAACTCAGAAATAAATAGTGAGGGCCTTGTCTTAAATCAGGAAGAGATTAAACTTATTGTGAGCCTATGACTTCCATGAACAGACTGCATGCTGTGATATAACACGGATTTCATAATTTCATGGTCTCTTAGAAGCAAAAAGTTTGCACATAAGGATGTGCCAACAAAATAATCTTGCCAGTCTAGTAATATTCTGAATGTATTAAAAAACTCACTGAAACTCATAGAAACTATTGACAAATGGTTTATATAAAGATGAAAAATGCTGTTATATAATATACTAGCCTTTTTTACCCTTAAATAGAACATAAACCAGTAGATCTGCCAATATTTTTCTTTCCTTATGCCTTTTATTAATAGAGTGATTTATATGAAACCAGAGAGGGACCCCTCATTGAGGTAAATTGTCATAGTCCGAGTTGAAGTTAATGGAGTGAGGACAGATAAATCAGCTGAAGGCCTGACCCAGGATCTTTGATCCTTTGGATTTCTGCTGGTCTTGTGTTTTGCTCCTGACCTGAAGTCATAGTTCTGGGTGCAATATCATAATCCTTGCCACTGTAATTAACTGAGATACTAAACAAAGAAGATAACCTGGTGAAGTGACAGGCAGTGGAAGCAGATGACTATGCCCCTGTTATTTATCTTTTGAATTGTTTATTATTTTAATATTTATGGGCAAATAGAGGATTTGGGGACTAGATTAATAAAAGATTTAGGCACCTGTCTCTGAGTACCCTTATTGGGTCAGTCCCCACATAAATAGAGGAGAATGAGAAGGTGCCGCTTCCCCTCCCAGTACCCAAAGCCCAGTGGTTAGAACATGCGCCTGGGAGATGGGAGCCATGTGCCAGCATTCAAATCCCCATTCTGTCTGACTCAGAGCACAACCCAAATCTCCCACCTTCCCAGTGAGTGCCTTAGCCATGAAACTATAAACTATAAGGGGATCACCACAACCTCCATTTTTTGTGAGAAAGGCACCTAAGCTAGGGTGATCACATAGCAACTGTGAAAAAACAGGACGAGGGTGGGGGGTAATAGGCACCTATATAAGAAAAAGTCCCAAAAAAGGGGACTGTCCCTTTAAAAACGGGGCATCTGGTCACCATAATGTAAGCTATATCTGCCCTAACTCCAGAAGAGGATTCACGGCTGTGAATCCCAAGTGGAGAAAGGTGCCTCCCTCCGGTCTAGAGTTAGGCACCTAATTCCCTGTGACGTGCAGGGCTTAGGCCACACTGCTCTCCTTGGCATTTCCTATTGGCTAGCTCAGGCGGCTTGCTGCTCAGAATGCTGCCTTTTGTGAATCCCTTTCTTAGGCACCTAACTCTCCCCAACTCTGCCTGGGCACCTAACCTGGGGCTGTGGATTCCTCTAGGCAGCAGGCGATGCTGAGTGGAGTTAGCCCTTGGTTTCTAAAGTTATGTATTCTGAGAAGCTGTGCAGCTTCCCCACATTGTCCCACCAACCTGCATCAATGCTCACCTGGATATGCGTCAGTCCTGAGCTAGGGAGTCCATATGTATACGAAAAGGTTCATTCTCGCTGCTTGCCCAAACAGTCCTTAGCCTCTCCCCGATGAGACTGTCAACAGCGATTTCAATGGGAACACTTGTCCACTAGGGAACTGTATTTCATTTGGGTCACTAAATGGCCTTCCGATGATTAAGAATTTCAGCCACAGTAGAGTTTGTCTGGATTTCAATCATTGGATAAGGTGAATGGCTCAAAAATCCCATTACCAGTCCCCTGAGCTGTCTGACGCCCTTTGCTTGTTTGTCACAATGGCTAAAAGAGAAGTTACACTTTCCTAAGACAGACAAACACAATGCAACGGAAGTTATTTGTTTCCACAAAATTTAGTATTATAATAAGGGCTTTGTCCACTCCCTCGTGCTAATCATATGGCTTTCATTAGCTAAAAATTATTCTTGAGGTGTGATTTTCCATTTTCTCCCAAGGATTACATCATTGAAGTGAATTTTCCAGCTTTTGTTTCATTCTTTGCATCCACCAATGCACCACTAAACTGACTGACACACAATCTTGGAATTTTACGGTATTCAATTCCAGACTTCAGCTATTGTTATAAATCACATTTCTCCACACTTATTGCATTTTAGTCATTTTATACATGACCAGAGATTAAAGTTCAAATGAAATAGATTTTTCTATTCTTCTTATATTCAAAACATTTCTAGTCTAGAAATCTTTAATTTTAGTAACTTTATCTATTGAATAATTCAACAGAAAAAAATTAATGCAAAGTTAAGTTTGAAATTTTAAGCACAAAAAAGTGAAAGTTTGACTGCAACAACTTTATTTCTGTGCCCATATGTATATGCATTTTTTGGGTCTGTGTGTCTTTCTTAACCAACAGAGACAGTATGGTGTCCCAGATATCTCACTGCACATATGAAACTGGAGCCTGGATGAAGAATAGCTGGCTCAAGAGAACCCTGGAAAGACTAAACTGATGCTACTTGGAAGATAGAAACGCTTAACGGAACTGCTTAGTTCCACAATCTCACCCTAAGTTAATGGCATCTTCTTTCTGGTATTAAGATAATATGGTCATGAAATCATGCGGAATCTTTATTTATAAAGGGTACTTTAATAGCTGCAGTCACCAAACCCAGTGTCTTCCACCTTTAGTTTTTAAGAAGACTCTCTGCTCCTCTCAGTGCTGACCTGGCCAAGGCAGTCTATTTGTTCATCATGTGTAGGACACGTTATTGTTATTCACTATTCTTTGGAATTAAAAAAACCCCACAACCCTCTAAGCTGGTACATAACAGGCTGGTATGTGACCTAAAATGAACACAAACAGCATATTAGATTATACTGTACTAACTAATTAAAAAAGCGAAAAAAATAAAAAAAAGTCAAAAAAGCTAACAGAATGTTGGGAATCATTAAGAAAGGGATAGACGATAAGGAAGAAAATATCATATTGCCTCTATATAAATCTATGGTATGCCCACATCTTGATTACTGCGTGCAGATGTGGTCGCTCCATCTCGAAAAAGATATATAGGAACTGGAAAAGGTTCAGAAAAGGGCAACAAAAATTATTAGGGGTATGGAATGGCTTTTGTATGAGGAGAGATTAATAAGACTGGGACTTTTCAGTTTGGAAAAGGGACAACTAAGGGGGATATGATTGAAATCTATAAAATCAAGACTGATGTGGAGAAAGTAAACAAAGAAGTGTTAATTATTCCTTCTCATAACACAAGAACTAGGGGTTACCAAATGAAATCAATAGATAGCAGGTTTAAAACAAACAAAAGGAAGTCTTTTGTCTCACAACGCACAGTCTGTGGAATTCTTTGCCAGAGGATGTTGTGAAGGCCAAGACTATAACAGGGTTAAAAAAAGAACTAGAAAAGTTCATGGGGGATAGGTCCATCAATGGCTATTAGCCAGGATGGACAGGGTTGGTGTCCCTAGCCTTTGTTTGACAGAAGCTGAGAATGGGCGACGGGGATGGATCACTTGATGATTACCTGTTCCGTTCCTTCTGGGGCACCTGGCATTGGCCACTGTCAGAAGACAGGATACTGGGCTAGATAAACCTTTGGTATGTCCCAATATGGCCGATCTTATGTTCCATGTTCTTATTATGTTCTTATCTGCATCCAGTTCAAAGTTGTCCTGTGGATCTATAAAACCCTAAATGGGATAGGATCACACAATTTCAGAGAACACATATCCTGCTCAGCACGTCATTTATGATGGTCCAGTTTGTTTTGATCCCTGGCTCAGGGTTGTGGACCCCCTTGCCATATCCAATTCATGCTACAAAATGAAAGCATTCTCCAAACACACCCTGAGAGAGGGGTCCAATCTAGAAACCATTTGTTCTCATCTTCTGGACTTCAAGCTTCCCCAAAGTTTAAGATTTTGATTCAAAGCCCTCTGAAGTCAATGGGAGTCTAAGAAAATTTGGATCTTTCAGATCTGTCTCAAGATGATGGTGTTGGGGGTGAGTCAGATCAGATCCTGTATATGCCCTGTCGACTAGCGACAGATGCTTAACCAATATAAGCACCATGAAGCTCTGAGCAAAATCCTATTAATGTGAAACTGGGTGTTGCTTCTGTGGGAGCACCCACAGGAAACATCCAGGATCACAAGATGCTCTTACTCAAACAAACCCATTCTATTGTGCTATAGAGATAGCTGGAGCAATAAGCTATTGTTTAGGATTCCCAGATTATTGTGCTAAAGTCATACAGCTTCAAACTGCATTTGGGAGTCCCAATCTCTCTTTATCTCCTTCTCTCCTCCCCATTGTTGTTTACCTGCACAGCCCAGGAGATAACCTCTGGAAATATGTCATTCCTTTTTAAAGTGAGAATTCAAAAATATCAAGCTATTGAAAGCCAGAGAGTTTTAGGGTGACCAGATGTCCCATTTTTATAGGGACAGTCCTGTTTTTTGGGACTTTTTCTTATATAGGTGCCTACTACCCCCCACCCCCTGTCCCATTTTTTCACAGTTGCTATCTGGTCACCCTAGAGAGTGTGGGAACCACATCCTAAGGGAGATTTCATCAGTTAGATAGGTGGGAAGGACACAAATTAATTTTGAGTACTCTTGACTATGCCTGAGATGGCCAGCAAGCTACAACGCAGTGGACATTTTTTACAATATTGGTATTGCTGTTATTTTTAATTCTTAGGAGGTGCTCAGATACTAGGGAGATGGGAGACAAATAGAAACCTAGTTAAAATTGAGGAAGAGACCAGGATTGTTACAATATCTGGCTACACACCACAGGGTTGTGTTGCCTGTTCCTTTTCTTTTTCCTATTCTTTTTTTTTCATTTATATTGTTAACAATATTTAATCTACATCATATTCACTCATTTGATTGGTTAATATGTTGTCATACAGACACAACTTCTGTACCTCTAGTGTGAAGCTCAAAAAATGTCCAAAAACAATATTTAAAGTATTTGCATAATGTCACCTGTAGCCACCCATTCTCATCTGCATGTGATGCTGCTATTTATGACCTGTACTTATTGTGATATACTATATAAAAAGTGCTAACATATTTTTTAAAACTGTAAGCTCTTGTGTTAGTTACTGGAATATACTGCCAGGACAATAAATAAATATGAAGCCCGGTTCGTGTCATACCACCTGTCTCCATAGATGACGATCATTATTATGAAATACAACCCAAGCTCAAGTTTAGAGATAGGATGATATATTTAAGAAAAAAATATTGTTCTGACTGAGATCAATCAGATTTGTGCTGTACTTGTGACTCGGGGACAATGTATTGCTTTTAGTTGACAAATAATGAATTTAATTAGAAATCTTATTGACTGTATTACAGAAGATATTGATGGGATATATCATCTCATTAAATAGTTCAAGTAGATATGACAATGTTATGTCCAAGCTATATCTTGAGACAATGGATATATTTCTTGTTATTGCCGCCAATATTCTATTTGGTTTCTCTCCAAGTTCCCTCATGTTGTCAATCAGTTTAAGAGTACAGGGGTAGGCATCTTTTCTAGTGACTTTTTTCCAGTTGTTAAGAACTAATATTAAGACATTCATCCTGCTGATAATTGATCACCTGTTCCTGCATAGCCATACAGTGCAAACTCTACAGTTTCACAGAGCTTGACTTACTATAATATAGATGACTATATAACAGACTTTTTACTCTGAAATTTTCAGACTTGATAAGTGGCCTGGTTTTTTTCCTGCTCTCATTGCTCATCATGTCTCAAAAGCAGGCCAAAGGGGTTTAACTGAGTGACTCTGCTTGGTTTTCAGAAAAGGCACAGCTAAAATTATACATGACACTTTTTAAACAACATTCTAAGACACCCATCATTATAGTATTGTGTTGGCAACCAAATCGTATGAAATTACATTGTAATTGTCCATAAATGGCTCTGCTCTCCTGCACAAATTGCTTCATCCCCTTTTTCCTTTTCTTCTTTCTGCTTTAATCTTTCTGTTCCCTTAGTGTCACCTGTCCATCCTCATAGCTCTACGGTGCAATTCTTCAGTGTAAAACCCCAAGTAAATTAATTAGCTAACCTGAAATTACACTGGTCAACCTTATCTTAACTGTGAATGACATCATTTTATGTAATCTATTTTCTGAAGGGCCACTAAAATGATGGATAATCTGCAAAATTATTCAAGAAAAAACTTTTACCTAAAATTTTTTAACAAAAACATATCACTTATTTACTCTGGGTTACCAGTACTGTCACCAAGAATTCAGCTGCCAAAAGAAGAGGGGCATGCAGTATCTTATGACATGTTCCATAGCAAAGCCTAAGTTGCACTGATATGTCACATCTGAAAAATAAGTAGGACATAAAATCCAGGTCAATGAAATAAAAGTGATGAGCCTCAATCCTCTCCCATTTTGGGGGATAATTTGGGCCTATTTTGTTCTCTCACAATGGATCATTTAACATTGTTAACTGAAAAAATCTGACTAGTTCATCCCTGGTTTCTGAGATTTCAAAATACAATACCAAATACATATTTTTAATTTATATACATACACACATGCATGTGCTTGTATATTTGGTATTTAGACATGTGTGTATTTGGTATTTGTATGCATATATACCAAATACATATAAGTGTGTGTGTGTGTGTGCGCGCGCATGTATATATATATACACACACACACACACACACACACACACACACACCGAGTTTGCAACTTGGTTCCCACAGTATTAAAGGGAAACTGTACCTATTTGCTTCAGGTCTGCATGATGGCACTCAGGTACTACTAAGATGATGTGGGCCATATAAGTAAGTGTATAGGTAGACAGATAGTCCAAACTCTGCCTTTGGAGGGGTGAACGGAATCCAGGTGTACACCCCCTAAGGCTGAATTAGAAATAGAGAAATTTCAGAAGGTCAGAGTACATTTTAATGTGGACAACTTAAGACTACTTTTGTTACTTATGCCAATTATTGTTGAAAGTAACTACATTTGGGGGTTTAAGCTTTGAAATTAGATAGATAGATCTTCCTCATTTGTGCCNATAGTTATGACAGTGCCACTGAAGCTAGGAAGGATTTGAAGGTGTTTCTGGAAGAATATAACAAGGTATTTATTGTCAGAAGCATGCCAGTGGATTGAGCAGGGATGGCACTAATATTTCATATTTCATACTCCAAAGAAAATAATTTGCCAACTGATGACCTTTTCAAGAAAAGAGTTAAAAAAAATTAAAGCTGACTAACCAATACAAAACAGCTAATCACATGAAACTGTTAGCGCAGTGCTATATCTATTCACGCTACAATGTAGCATTGATTAAGAGGTAGATTTTTCCTCTCTGTGAAGATAGCAATTGCTTTGGGTTCTGACCTCATACGTTCAAGTACTCTGACACTGAATCAAAAAAACAAAAGTCTTGTTACCTGGAAGACAATTAAGTCTAACTCACACTGGCTGTAGAAACATGAATAAGGAATGAATAATAATGTGCCGGCATGAAAAGTGAAGCTGGCATTACCTGACTTCATTTATGAATCATATTTGTAAATTACAAAAGGTAACAGCTAATGCAATTTATGATTGTGTGAATTCAAAGGTATGCAGTAGCATATGAGGAATGTGCAGAAAGTACAGTATTTAAAACTTCCCTTGCTTTAAAGCCACCTTGCCATTTTAAACATGTTTTTATTGACCTGAATTTGTTCTAAAACGTGGAAATTGGATGTGATAAGCAATCTCTGACTGAACAGCTCCTAATCTAATCTATCTGCCACTACAGCTGGGCAAATACTGCAGCCACTCACCATAAATTCACTTTGATGTTACTTCATCTAGTCAACAGGCATGTATCAGTGGTATGTACCAAACTCCACTGTGTAATTCACTTCAACGGCACTTGCAGCTGCTGGGTATTGTGTCTCTCAAGAGGCCTTAAGCAGATCACTAGAGATGTAAAACCTTGCCTTCCTATGGCCTCACAGAAGCACCAAGGTCAATGAAAGCCTCAATAAATAATATATAATAATAATAATGAAAACATGAAATAGTATTGAAAAGTTACTAATTTAAATACTGATCTGGGGAAATTTTCTAATACTCTAACTTTACTTTCGGAGCATTTGGGATAAATGGTGCTATATAAAAGTAAGAGTATTATAAGGTTTTGTTTGTGCAGTAAGCATTTTGATTCTATGGTACTGGGCACTATAATAACTAAGATGAACAGATATTATTCACTAAACTTTTATCAGGAAAAACAGAAAGGATTTGTGATTAGAGATTGTTCTAAGACAAGAGCCACTCCAGAAAACGCTCCATCAGATGTAATCTTCTCTGATTTTAATGGGCATGTTTCATTGAGATTAAACCATGGGAGAAAATATGGCTAAAAGTAAAATCCAGGCAGTGGGTAGGTGAGCAGTATTCTAGGCACAATCCAATCTGATACAATTATGAAAGAAATTATCTCCCCCGTGTAAAGGTGAAATTCACCCCACCACAGCACCAAGCTCAGTAACTGGTTTTTTTAAGGGTTGGATGAGACAGAATACAACTCCTTGTGTAGGTAGGCTGTGGGGCTAGCATGCAACACTTCTTCAGCCACTTTCCCAGCCTAAGGGATGTAATAGCACCTTGGCATCTCCTCTGCATTGATGTGAAGCAGTTGGATCAAAGCCCTTTGTAAGATCAATGTAAGTTCTCTGTTGTCTGGTGTATTTGAAAGCCCCCCTGTGTCTGCACAGTGGGTGCAAAAATAATAATACCTAGTCTTTTATAGTGATTTTCATGAGTGGGTCACAAAGTACATTATAAAGGATGTTAGTATCACGATCTTCATTTGACATATAGGGAGACTGAAGCACCCACTGGTTCTATTTCCAGCTCTCCTGAGTCCCAAATCAGTGTTCTATTCACTAGATCACACTGCCTCTCCAGCACAGCCTATGCCCTGTGTCCCCCAGCATAGTCTATCCAGCCTCACCCATCAACTGATGGTGTGTAGAGGGTCCTGGAGCAAACCCTCTGTTTCAGGGTGAATCTCACCATAAAACAAAGGAGCTTCTGGAGAACAAGTCTTGGGTTCATATTATTGAACATTCTGTGAATCCCTGAAGATGGCTGTCAGGGCTGAGATGCTATGATCTTTGATTTCTGAATAGAGATGGCTGACCTTGTAACCCAGAAAACTCCACTCCACTCAATATTCCTGTCTGTAAAACAAGCTGTAGGGATGTACAGACATCCACAACTATAGACAACTGTTTCTCCATCTCCACGATCCTCATCTGAGGAGTCCCACAAAGCTTAATGTTCTCTCCAAATTATCCCACATCTACATGAAGCTGTTCAGAGAGTTGGTGTGACAACACAAGCTGAAGTGCCAGTAGTAAACACAACACACCGTTCTACATCTGTACATCTCTCAGTTTTCTCAATGCCTATTTAAAATCAACATCTAGATGAAGAACAGCCAGCTGACACTGAATTCAGGAAGACAGAGATGATATTGGGAAGCATTTGGAAGAACTATTTTCCTCTAAACATCCCCCACAATTGAACTCATTTGCTCTCACTGTTAAATTGGTCTGTAGCACTGGACTCCTTTTGGATTCCCGATGCTAGTGGATGCCCACACAGTGATGGTGACAAAAACATCCACTGCTGTAGGTGACTGCGCAGAATAAGGTGCCACACGCTGCCAGAGACCTGGCCTTCATGATCCATGCATTCATGAACCCCATACTACATTGCTGCAATTGATTATATAGGGAAGAAGCCACACACCTTGAAATTTTTCCAAGAGGTACAAAACCCATCCACTTTGTTACACAGCTCACCATGGAAACCTCACCCTAGTGCTCCGCCCGCTGTACTCTCTCTCGACTGAATACAGTCTAGTTCATGATCTCCATGTTGAAATTCGAAGACAGGCCTCCATAGGATTGGTCCTGGCTATCACAATCTCCTATGGCAGCTACATTCCACTGAAACAATGAAACTATCAAACAACAAAGGGAAACTCAAAAGTGCTGAAGACAGAACTGGACCTACATTATGGAACTGCAGAAGATAAGGGTGACCACAGATCTAAATATTAAGCTTATTTCTTCCATCTAGCTTTCCTTCAAAAAGGCCCTAATTCAGAAAAGCACTTCAAGCAGCAGCGGCTCCAGGCACCAGCGCTCCAAGCGCATGCCTGGGGTGGGAAGCCACGGGGGGCAGCCTGCCAGTCCCTGCAAGGGCAGCAGTCAGGCAGCCTTCAGCGGCTTGCCTGCGGTAGGGCCGCCGATCCCGCGGATTCAGCGGCAATTCAGTGGCGGGTATGCCGAAGCCGCGGGACCGGGGATCTCCCGCAGGCATGCCGCCGAATCCGCGGGACCGGGGACCTCCCGCAGGCATGCCGCCGAAGGCAGTCTGCCTGCCGTGTTTGGGGCGGCAAAAAGGCTAGAGCTGCCCCTGACTTCAAGCATATGTTTAAATCCACCCTTATAAATAACACTTTTAAGCATGTGATTAACTTTACACCTGTGCTTAAGTCCCACTGATTTCAATGAAACATGTTCAATTGCTTTCTCAAACCAGGGCCTAAATTCTTACATGTGCAGACATTAATAAGCAAACAAAGCCTGCCTGTAAATTAATCATGTTATTTCTTCTGCAGGCTTGGAAGGAAGAGAGATTAAGAGGTCATTCCTTTTCTTTCTATTTTTGAATTCTTAGGAGATGCTCATGTACCTAGCTAGAAGGAGTACATCTCTTTGAGCTTTCTTGATCACTGATTCTACTATAAGGCACAAAAATAGAAAAGCCAGGTTGTCAGGTCATTCTCGACAACTCCCTTGCAAGTGCTCCTAGATTTGTGTGCACCTGGATTTGGATTAACACAACAAATTAACAGTGGTATTTACTCCTTATAAAAGGAGCTCTCAGAATGAGATTCCTTTCTCCATCACTTTTCCCCTCATCCCCAGCCAGAGCCCTCACACCCCCTGCACCCCAACCCCTTGTTCCAGCCCAGAGCCCCATCTTGCATTCTGAACCCTTCATTTCTGGCCCCACCCTGGAACCCGCACTCCCTCAGCCCAGAGTCCATACCCCCTCCCACACCCCAACCCCCTGCCTCAGCCTGTAGCCCCCTCCCATACTCCGAACCCATCATGATAACTCATCATAAAAGTCTGCCTACTGCAGGACACAGTTTTAAAGAAAGAAAGTGCTGTACATGAAGAAAGATTTTCTTTTTCCTCTTTCTTGTTAGTTATGTCAGAATATACCCCCTTTTGATGTAGCAACATTACCTCAAAATAAGGGGTGACACAAAACACTGCAGGATGAGGTTGCCACAGCAGGCAGATTAACATTACCTTTCAAAAATCGGACTGTGTGCCGAATCTCTTTACAAGGATCTTGAAGCAACCGTAAAGTAAAGGGCTTGTCGACAAAAGCCATATTTTTCATTACAATGGCCAACGCATAGTTTTGCGTGTCTGTGTGTGTTTAAGAGGTTGCAAAAGTATAAATTGCAAGGCCATTTATATCTGAAATGATAAATGTAATTTTTCTTACATGTTTTTAAAACTTATGTAACCGTGACAGTTTCTAGAATGATGTAAACAGCTGCTAGTGTATTTCATTTTAGCTTTGCTAGTAACAATAGCTCAAGCCAACAGACGTCTTTATGTCACAAGAGAAAATTCAGTCAATTTGCACTCATGTAATCTAGCTTTCTGAAGACTAAGACCCACGAGATCTGAGTCATGTAGAATCTCACTGTCCAAAGTTAAAATTAAAACAATGTTAGTTCTCTGTTTGCATACTTTATAAAAATTCTGCAAATACAACAATCTCAGGTAAAATATTTGTATCCACTCAAATTTAGCTTTGGGTTCAAGGTACATCTTATATTTTGAAAAGTACAGTATGTGTGCATTGAAGTTATTTACACAGTTGGAAATAGTTGTATCCTATGCTCTGAAAGTCTCCAAAGCTGTTTCAGAAGTTCAGGGAGGGGTATAACTCCCCCCACTTCTCATAAAAATTTAGTTTAGAGATTGATAAATATAGATGGCGCTATGAGATTAAGAAAGGTGGAGATAGCTAACATGCAAGTATCCAATCCTTCGTGCCAAGTTTAAATGTTCAAACCTTAACAACTCAAATCATGTTCATTAATCCTTTGCGGTCATAAAGCACATTTGTTTGTGCAAACTGTGAATATGTATCTTATTGGTATACCTGGATGCACCTGTTCTGCACATACAAACACATTTTGCAGGTGCAACAGGGGAATTCTATTACGCTGTGGCTGAAACTTAAGCAACGAAGTCTGAAAATTCAGTCATGACTTAAACTCACTTGTACCCAAAATAACATAAGGCTTCTCTGATTACCAGAGGATAGGTGAAACACGAGTACATTGTTTTTAGCAATGCTTGTGATAAATTCAAGCTGCATTCACTGTACGTGGACAGCAGATCAAAAATCCATTTGTGCATGCTTTCCTCACTGAGCCATCATTGCCAACAGCTCAGTAAGCCATGCTATGTGTGTTGCAGAATTTATAGACAGCATGAATCATGAACTGACATCTTTTACCCCAGATGTAGCTATTAAAAATCTACCAGCAAACCTTCACATTTTCCTTTCTGAAAGAAAGATCGGGCTTTCTCTGATGTTAAGACTATATATGTGATATTACAGTAAAGGGTGAGTTAGCTTTTTCCATTATTAACCCCCTGCTTTCAGTGGCTAAATGTACTAGTCAAGGAATTGTGGATTAATCATCTGGTATAATTGCTATAAACCATACTTCCCTCTTCCTCACTCCCCACCTCCCACCCAAGCTGAAATCTAACACTCTTTATTGGTTTGAACCAAGGAACATGTTTCATTGATCAGTGATGTCATACTTCATCCCGCGGAGCACTTTAAAATAAATGAGAAGACATCCCCATAGTAGGACATGTAAGGCTATGAAAGATGTGCTGAGAATTCATAAATATTCTGTAAAAAAAAAAAAAAAAAAAATCTTGCACCAGCAATGACGTATTCATATTATACAGGTGCATTCCAGTAGGTGCTCATTTCATCTATTATTCCTTCGGCAGCGTCCAAATTTGCATTTAATTAACTAAACGACTTGAGCCATCCAATTCTTGTTGCTACTAATGTATCCCAATTAGAACAAACTGTAACCATGGAAACTGCTAAATCTATCATAATTCATAAACTGAAGTGGGCTTGCTTTTTAGCTTATGGAATCCTTGAGTTTCTCTGACATGCAGATGGGCATTTATTGTCATGCTAAATTGGGATTTGGTAATCTCAGAATACAAGAAGATTTAGGTGCTCATTTAAATAAGATTTCATCATAAGGAGCCTTCATTTTAGATCCTGGTGCCAAGTTTCAGTCATTATACGATCCCTCTGATTTGTGTGTGGTTAGGGAGGTATCAATGTGCAACTCTGAAATAAAACCCTTCCCCTTCTTAATTTTCTAATATCGCATTTATTTATTACAGTATATGGATTAACAAACAGATTTCCTTTCTAAATTGTGGTGCTACAGTGGTGATCTCTGGTAATGTCCAATCTATTTCACCAATCCTCCAACCCTGTGACACTGTATCTTATGTTACAGCATGACAGATCATGATTTCTTGTTCCAGATCATGAGGCAGCCCAGAAATTAACTCCTTTGCTTTGCTGTAGTAGTACACAGTAGTTGTACCTAGTTCAGAGAACACCACGAGTAAGTAAGTATTATTTGTAGCTATTTCTCAGCAGATAATTTAGGGTATTTACAGAATACTACATGAAATATTATTGAGAAGTCAGAAAAAGTGTATTTTAAGACAAGATAGTACCCTTCACTAACCCACAAAGTGAATAAAGCTAATCAACACACAGACACTAATCTGCACCTATATATTTAAATATTAAGTATATTTTTAACAAACTTTTCTCCCTGCCTTTATGTGAGACTGGGATACGTGCATTTACACCGTTCTACCTCTGAGTATCAAATACCTATAAATGCCTGTTGAGTATCCTGGGAATCCTCCTTCCCATAGATGAAGAAGCAATTCCATAACACTAACACCAGAAATCAAAATAAAAACTTGAATTCTGGAAAAACTATAAATAAGTCAGAGAATATGAACCATTGGCTTCCAGAGAAAGATAAACCAAACTATCTATAGTTAACATTTCAATGAGCCTCGCAAAAATGCATTTTGGGGAGGTTATAATCAGATCCAGACACATTTTCTCCTAGACAGAAGTTCACTTTTATAAGAGTTGTCTTCCCCTTGCTACATTTCTCGAGTCACAGTAATATAACACTGGGCATTCAATTACACTCCACTGTTGCCAAGAGAGTACCTAGGCATACATCTAAAAGATGTATTTTATTTTCTCCCAAACAAGCCCTTGCTTGCTTTCACATCAGACTGCATTTGCTTCTTGCACTGCCACTCTGAATGCCAGTGTTCTTTGCTCTATTCTGACGTAATCTAAAATAATGTACAGCTATCTAAGGAGATGGTGGTGGAGCACATGTCCATGATTACCAGAAATACATCTTTAAAGGCCCAGGCCTTTATTTCTGATCCATGAAATCAGCTAATGAACTACATTGATTTAGCAAGTTCTCAGGTATCAAAACACCAGGGTTTTTTCCCACTTAAACCTGCCACAGTCCTCGAAGGATGGTACCAATATAAAACAATTTAGTGTTTTACTCACGGAACATCCCATCCCCACTGCAGATATGTATTTCAAGCACTGACTGTCTCAACTGTGCTAGCTGATTTTTCACCCCATATTAGTGACACTTGACATCAGTTTATGCTTTTGCTTTTAAGTGCATCTTACTTTTCACTACCTAGTGAATTACCGTTGATAGCTCAGATTGTTATCAGGATTTGCTCCACTACTAAAAAAAGCAAACTAGTCTTCAAATTACCTTTAATTACCTCTATTAAACTGCAGCTTGCTCTGATGTCTGATGTGGAAAATGTAAATCACAGAGAATAAAGGAAAGGGCAGGGCATACTGTTCATGTAATATTTTATCTGCCTACTCCCTCACTATGTTCTTAAACAAATGTTCCCTCTTAGACCTACAGTTTGACTAATATGTTGTGAACAAATAAAAGGGAAACATGGTTGTTTCTGCTTATGATACATATAGATTTTGTAGCTCTTGCAACACAACCTTCAGATTGCTTTATCACTGGGACTGGATGACTCAAATAACTGGTAATGGGTTACACTGTATGGTGCCTTTCTCCAGCTCGAGGTAGGTAATGACTGAAAATGGCTACCAGTTGTGGGATGGTGAGAAGCTGAGGTGAAATGGCTAGAGCTGGGAGAACATAGCACAACATTTTTTGCAAGTTATCTGTTTTAATTTAAAGGGCACATCCCTTTGGTTGCACTCATGCTCTCCAAGAGCATACTGGAGCGATGGAGTTTTACTTGCACAAATGCTTGAGCACAATGAACTTTAAACTCACAAGGATATTATATTAAGTGATATACTTTATCACAAATAGAAAAACGGCTTGACACGGTGATGGACAGATGTTCCATAACCTCTTCCTGAATCTCTGAAAATTAAATGAGTCACAGACAAGGTTTTAATGCACCCAACTAGCTGACTCAGTCAGCACAGATTTGGGGCAAGAAGTTATATGCTAGCTAAGGGGACTTAGTACATGGCATTGCTGATCCTTCCCTTGTATACCTTGGAGGTCCCAGGCAGGTTTCCAGTTGCTGTGCCTCCCCTTCCATGCCTCTAGAGTTCATATTTGAAGAGAGGTGCATGTGGGCCTTGGTATCTTTGGTGATTAGAGACTACCGTCATAGGCACATTAGCAATAGCAAAGATAAACAGATAAGACAGCTCAATCATGTCAATGTAGCATCTTTCAGAAAAAAAATATGGTACTTTTTATATATAAGAAAAAAATATTACCTTCATCTTGTAATGAACTGTGGCTGTATTAACCATCAGCAGAGATCAAACCTGGCATCTTTAGTACCGAAAGCACAAAGCCTATATCTATCTGAATGCTATCCCATAGGTTTCTTACAGATTATCTTCAAATTCACATACAAAACTGGGTAAGATGTCGACATAGAACTGCCAGAACCACTCCCCTATCCTGCTTATACCACTCTCTTTCAGGTGAAAATAAAAACTTTCCCCCATGGCAAAAGAAGAAGAAATGCTCATTGTTTACTCCTAAAAACTCCTGGACCATGGACAAATTTCAAAACTTGGCTATAGAAAATGCAGTATAGTATAGGTATAATGAGTAGGCACTCCAACCACTTCCCAATCACTGCTAAACACACTAACACCCTCGCACCCAGCCACCCATACCAATGCCCCTGATTCTTGGATGACTAGTAGGAGATAAAGCAGGAAGGAGGAAAATTCAATCATTGGTTGTGGATAACAGTCTGATACACAAGCAGATTCAGACACAGAGAATTTTTCCCAACATCTAATGAAGGAGGCAAAGACAGACTATTTCTCCTCTACTGTAGATGCTGTGAAATCATGCCCCCAGAACTTTTCCAGGATGCAATTAAATTAATAAATCCAGCCTTTTTTCCCTCAACCCCAGAACACAGCATGTCTCCCTGTCAGGAATGGTTAGTTATTACACATAGGCTAGGAAGAACAATAAGCCAAAGGCAGGACTGGAATCACAATGCCCTTCTTTCCAAGAACTTGGCCTATTCTCTCAGGAAGTAGTCCTGGAAGCAACCACAACAATCAGGGCCCACCAGCTATGACTCTACCCTTGCTCATCCTGTGGAGTAGAGAACACTTGGGTTATCTCCCCAGTAATTCAGAGTCTCGGCATCTTCTTTGATGAGCGGCATTTACAATATGAAATATTCCAGCCAATACTTTTTTAAAAAAGGTGTGTGAGCCCGGGGGGCGAGGGGGGAAGGAGTGGAACATGATCATCAGGTCAACACAAACTATCTGTAGAAGCTCCAAGTACTTTAATTTTCTTGATAAAAAAACTATGGATTTTATTGGGTGCTAGTCATGCAGGGTGTCTCAAGCTCAAGCCCAATTCAGTGGGGAGGTCAGGTTGGGGTTAAATCAATTTGGGGCAGGCCACATGACAATCTAGGTGTCAGAATTGGAATTTATGTACTCAAGTTGGTTGTTTAGGTCCCTAAATACAGAATTGGACATCTGTCTTTAGGCGCCCCGATTTAAAAATCAAGCCCTAACTGATGTTTTTAAAATCTTCTCATATATAAATTGGGAGATGGAAAGGTTCTAATAGTACAGGCAAGATTCTTCTTTTTCCCATTTCTTAAACACACCTACCACAGTAGGAAAGCACAACTGCTCTGTAGGCTATTTTAGACCTAACAGAATGTCCTGCTTTCCTGATGGCTATTCCACCTGTATTTTACTGGTAGAGAAAGACCAGGTCAGTACTTTAAAGTTGGGCATGATGTTCTCTTTAAACATTTCAACACATAAAAAGATAATTTTTTTTCCCTTTGCAATTTTATATTTGTACAATTTATAATGGCAATGACGACCTCCAGGTCACACATTTCTTGGCAGTTAATGACCAATCTGGATTAAGGTCCAGAGCTTTCATCTCCTATAGCTGGTCATTATCTGGAAAAAAATACCTGATGAGAGGTCAGTGTTGCTTAAGTATAGATTTTTCTAAATGAAATGTAGAGATGTTCACTTGATTATAATAACTATCTTGGTAGAAAATCAATGCTGGACAAAACTTGCTTTTCCCCGTTCAATTTTTTTTGTTTTGTTTGCATACTTCCTGCCTCTTTCATGATTTTTTTTTTCAGATGACTCAGAAAACAATACCACCACTTGATTAATACAGCCACCTAAAGCCCATTCATCATCTGGCCATCCACAAAGTATTTCAAAATGTCCTGGCAGCTCAGATCAAATGACTTTGACCTTTACATGGCAGCTTGAGCCACTGGAAATGCATGCACCATGTTCAGTCTTTCAGGAAAGAATTAGATAAGGATATATATAAAAATGGCATGGCATCAGATGAAACCAAATGCTTCCTTTATGCGACTCTTTTAGGAATTCCTCAAGTGCAACTCTTCTGTTAAAAAAAGGAAGAAAACCAATATTCTCTCTATTTTCTTAGGTCTCTTCTCATAGGTTTCCTTTTCACTTACAGTTCACTTCTTAACTTTTCCTTATTATATATGCTAGCATGCATCTCTGTTTCAAAAATCTCAGATCAACTTTACTCTTTCTGAAAGGCCTTTAATTTATGGTGAGACACTGATTCTCTGAAATTGGTTCTTAGATGCTTCATAAGAAATTGAAATATAATATAATATAAACAAAACAACATAAGGGATTTCAAAAGACAACTAGGAGATATGAATGACCAATTCCCATAAGTGGCCTCAGAACGACAGTATGAAAATTATCGTGAGAGAAAAAAAAGACTTTTCTTCAGGATAAAATTTAATTATGAGCAAAATTGAGGATTCCCCACTATTCTGTTTAAGGGCAAATTTAATGATTTTGGAGGGGAAAATCTGTTCCCCCCCCTCAGTAAAATGTCAGTTGAAAAATAGTTGAATTCATAGCTCAATTTAAACATACGTGTTTACAGTGCTTTATATACTGGTAGTTATTCATAGCAATAACAATAAAATGATTAACAGTAATAAAAGCAATGCCATGGGCAGACCGTGAGACTTGGATTGTAGGCATCCCACAGAAATCAATGGCACAGTTCCATTTGACTGCAAGGTAGCAACATTGCACACCCGTTGCATCTAATCTTTTCAGCTTCCATTTGGTTTCTGCTATTCTGAAACCAGCAGTAGAAAAATCTAGCTATGAATGTGTGACTGCCCCATGCAAGGGCAATGAAAAACATAACTTTGGCTGCCATTTGAGTTAGTATTTCTTTTGCATGCTGCTTTCATAAGCCATTCATATGTAACAGCAAAAATACTGAAGGCCCCATTCTTACTGTTGAAAAGGTTTTATCAAATGAAGCTCTGACTCCTGCATGAAAGTTCAGCAAGAAAATCAAGGAACATCTGCATAGCTTGCTTTGTATTAAATAAGCCCTTCATGGTTTTCTTTATGCTCCTGGATGAGCTTAGAATCAGCAGCCATTATTTCTTACTCAAAATAACATTATTATGTTCTTACAGTACCCAAGGGGTTCAGAAACTGGTTAAGATACGCTCTTACTAAATGCGACTTTAGTCTCTGGCATTCAGCTTATAATGTTAGCCATGTTCTAAAGGATTTCTCTGAAAAGATGATTAATTCTTGTTCAAACAAAGAAGCATTAATGGGAACCAAGGTTTTCCACAGCAATTTCAAAAGCAAACCACACTATATATAGTATGTTTCTGGTAGAATATGATATTCTTTGACTAATCTTTGTGGAAAAGCCCCATAGAATTTAGTATAGAATGTGGACCATTCTATACATATTTTAAGCCATCCTACATTTATATCTCTACAATAGAATTCTCAGAGAAAAAAATACATTATGAGGAAGTCAAGGTTGAGAGAACAGATCAATACTTAAGGTAGGGTTACCATTTTTTAAAATAACAAAAAGAGGACACTCCAAGGGGCCCCGCCCCCGTCCCAACTCCGCCCCGGCCCCACCCCAACTCCGCCCCTTTCCCAAAGTCCCTGCCCCAACTCCGCCTCCTCCCCTGAATGCTCCTCCCTCTGCTCCTCTCCCTCTCCTGCTTCCCGCGAATCAAATGTTCGCGGAAAGCCTGAAACAGGGAGGCAGGCAGCAGGTAAGCTGGGGTGGGGGGGCGCGAGGAGGCGTGGCCCAGTCCGTCCCCCTGGCTGAGCGGCTCGGGCCCGGCTCGGCTCGGGCACTGGGGCGCCAGCCCCAGTTTCAGCCGAGCATGCCAGCCCCGGCCCGCCCCGACCCCGGTGGTTCCAGCTCGGCTTAAGCCCCGGGGCACCGGCCCTGGCGGCTCCGGCCCGGCTTGGCTCAGACCCTAGGGCACTGGCCCCGGTTCTGGTGGAGTGCGCCAGCCCCGGCCTGCCCCAGCCCCGGCGGTTCCAGCTCACTTTGGGCCCCGGGGCACCGGCCCCGGCTGAGTGGTTGCGGCTCTAGCCCGGCCCAGCTCGGCTCAGGCCCTGGGGTGCCGGCCCCAGTTCCGGTGGAGCACGCCAGCCCTGGCCCGAGCGGCTCCGGCACCAGCGACTCCAGCTCAGATCGGGCCCCGGGGCACCGGCCCATCCGCCACCGGCCCCAGCCGGCGGCCGAGCACCGCCGGCCCCTGCGGCTCCAGCTCCAGCCCCAGCATGGATCCAAGCCCCACGACCCCTCCCTATTTTCCCGGACATGTCCGGCTTTTTGGAATTTCCCCCCGGATGGGGATTTGACGACCAAAAAGCTGGACATGTCCGGGAAAATCCGGACGTATGGTAACCCTACAAGGGGCAAATACATTTCAGGGATATTGTAATCGGCCTCTCCCCAAAAAAGGATTACAAACTCAAGAAATTCAAAAATTCCTGTTAAACTTAACAAAAATCCAAAAAAGTATGGAAATACAAAGTTAGGGCACCCAAACACTTTAACTCTCCTTGTATTGACACAGTAAGCATATAATGAAGGTTTAGTGTTTGTGGTCCTAGAGTGCATAAAACTGATCTTTAAAGACATATTCTATTTTTTTCCCTTCTCAATAATGTAACTATCTTACAAAATCTTTATGTGGTTACTCCTAACTCACACAAGGAGCCACCCTGAGGTGGATGGGACTATACATGTAAAAACTACTCATGTACACAGATTTTGGTGGATTGATCCCTTATTGCTGTTAGCACCAAAATACATTAAGATAGAAATTAATCTTCCATTGATGCCATAACAGTAGTTGTATGGCCAGTGTAACAGCTCTGCAGAAGAAAATTATACGATCAATTCAAGAATGTTTGACGTAAAGATTTCAAAATGCAAGCAGAGAGGAGAATTTCATCAACAAAGTAATTACTCTTTTGGACTCAAAACATTGTCAATGGAACGGTAATTATTTCATGTTAAGGTTTTGCCAGTTTACGTTGTAGATAAAAAGTGTTATGTAACATTATTGTGTGCATATGCAACGATTGCTTTGCAAATGTAAAACTCCCCTGGCGCTTTTACATTTCCTAAAGAAAGAAAACTAAAAGGCACATGTCAACACTATGCATTAAATGCTTGCAAAATTTTAGCTTTTAAAATTAATTTGCTTTTTAGCCAGAGGCAGTTAAATATGCACCAGAAATCAAAAAGGAAAGATAATTTTCCCCCTCCCTAAAAGTTTCCTTTAGAATTAATTTAGTACTTGTGGAAAGTTCCAGAATGATGCAAACACACACACACACACACATACATACACACACCAACAAACAAAACACAGTGGAGGCACAAAACTCTCAAAATATTTGAGTACTTCCAAGCACACCAAATTCCTGATGAGGGAGCCACTAGGCAGGAATGTGTGTGATCTACCTTGTATTGCAGGCATGCACTGATTGCTGTGAATGCGACATGTGATGCACATGAACATTTGAAAACTGGAGTTTGCAATTCCATGTTTATTCATACAACATGGACTATGATAATACAAGGCTCCCCACACAGTCAGACTAATATACATCAACCTAATCTGGAAGAACCACTTCTGTACGGTACATCTAAACAGCAGAGTTAAGTCACATTACCTACACTCAAGTCACTTCTCTCAAGTTAGCACAGCTGCATTGTGAAATAACAACTGAGCTGCTGTGTCCATACTGGGGCTGCACTCACTCATGCATGGCACTAAGACTTCTGGGGGCATGTCCCATGGTTCTTTGCACTGCAGGAGGTTGCCCCATTCTATAAATTCTTTCCAAGCAAATTGTGGGAGAACTTGTCTGGCCTTTCCAGGCACACGGTGGGGATTATGGGAAGGCATTGGAGGACTAGTGGCACTCAAGCGGAGCTAGCCTGATTTCACTCTGCAGAGTGATTGTGTTTGCAACTGATGAGTTGCACTACCTTGAGTTTTAGCCTATACACCTGTCCAGCCAGGCAGCTTGAGTTAAAAGCACCACTACAATCAAGTTAAGGGTTTGTGTGTGTGGATGGGACTTGAATTAGGGGCAACGCTTGAGTTATGACACGAGGCTTCACTGCAAAGTTAACTCAAGTCATTTCAGTTCTTTGCTTCTCTACTGAGACTGCCAACCGGGATATCAGTGCCCGTTGATTTTTTTTTTCTTATGCAGATCCCTGTCCTTTAGAAACTGGGATTGCGGAAGAGAGGGGATTTTTAAGACATAGGGGACAGTTAGGTGTCCAACTCCCATTGAAGGTCAACACCTATTTGTGCCTTTGAAAGTCTACTCCTAAATCAATGACCACAATAGATTTGAATTGAGCCATCGGCTGGTGTTTGAAATATTCATAACAAAATCTAAGGGCTTGTCTACCCTGCACTTTGGTGGTGTGAATTGCAGAGTATACCGAAGTGTTGTGCTCTAAGTGCCCCACATGGACACTGCTGGCGCAAACTAAAAGGTACCTAGTTTGCATTAACATAGTCCTATTCGAAAGAGGACATCACCTCAAGTATTTAAGGTTAGGTCTTTTTTTCCCTATTTCACTGAAACTGATTTTTATTCCATTTTCATGAACTGTTTATATCAGGTCTTTAACTTGATCCTACATTCATGACATCTTTTCAAAAAAAATTTCTAAGCATAATTGTTTGCATTATGAAAACACGAAAAATTGGTGATTTCAACTGTTTCTCTAGCCAAATTTCAGTTTCCAAATAACTTAAAAAAATCAAACAACATAGAATTTCTTGGGGTGCAGTTTGCAGTAATAACTAAGCCTGTGTCTACACAAGCATTTTTTCTTAAAATTCCTCACTGTTGCCAGGGCTGTCCCTAGGGGGGGGTGTAGGACCCGGTGCAGAAGTGATGAATCTATCACTTCTGGGACCGACCAGTCATTTCCAGGACCGACAGCCCTGGTCAATTGCACCCGCCCGTGGGGCTCCCCAAAACGCGGGGCCTGGAGTGGTCTCCCCGATGCGCCGTACCCAAGGGATGGCTCTGACCGTTGCACAGCCAGAGTTGCAGCCCCAGAGGAGTACCAACAGAGCATAGCACATAACTAGGTCTCCTATCTCCTACTGCAATACAAAGAATAAATATTACAACAACAATGGGAGCACCGGAGTAGACCGGCCACCTGTATTTTTACCGCTGTGTCATCTAACCCTGCTCAGAGCAGACCGTGACAACATAGCATGCAAAGCGCAGATGGATGATCTACCTTTTTGTTTTCACCATTGCTGTGACGGATGAAGCTGCACCAGTGGGAGTGCAACAGTGGGTCATTTTAAGAAAATTGCTAGCCTAGACTAGCCCTCCCTGAGCTGCAGTGACTTTGAATAAGTGGCCTAACACTGGGGGAAATGCTGCATATTCACATTAAAAAAACATTTTGATGGACATTTATTTTATACTTTGCAAACGTACATAATAGGAAATTATTCCATATTAGTCTTTAAAGCACATAATTGTTATTTATCATTTACAATGAGGTGGCACTTGGAGGGCCAACATGACAGGGCCCCACAGTACTAGATGATGTACAAACATGCAGCAAATGACAGTACCTCCAGGGAAACCAGAACAGATTTAATAGTGAAATGGGTTCAAGAGTGATCCATTGCTGTCAACATTTTAGATGACTAATTACAACATCTATGATGCACAACTTTGGCAAATTTTCATCTGAAGTAGTGACTGTGAGGCTAAAAAAATAATAAGATTGAGACAGTGACGTTCACTGAAGGCCAGGGAGGAAGGCTGGTCTTGTGATTAAGGCACTGGATTTAAGCCACATGACATTTAGATTCAATTTCTGACACAGACTTCCCAGATGTCTTTGGGCAAGTCACTTCACCTCTTTGTGCCTCAGTTCCTTTCAACAATAAAATGAGAATAATCAAATATTGTCTACCTACTGTCTATTTAAATTGTAAATCCCTCAAATCAGGAAATATCTTCTACTATGTGTTCATATGATTCATAAAAACATAAGAAAGGTCATACTGGGTCAGACCAAGGTTCATCTATCCCAGTATCCTGTCTTCTGACAGTAGTCAATGCCAGCTGCCCCAGAGAGAATGAACAGAACAAGTAATCATTAAGTGATCTATCCCCTGTCGCCCATTCCCAGCTTCTGGCAAACAGGGGCTAGGGAGACCATCCCTGCCCATCCTGGCTAACTGCCATTGATGGACCTATCCTCCATGAAATTATCTAGTTCTTTTTTGAACCCTGTTATAGTCTTGTCCTTCACAACATCCTCTGGCAAGGAGTTCCACAGGTTGATTGTGCGCTGTGTGAAAAAAATACTTCCTTTTGTTTGTTTTAAACCTGTTGCCAATTAATTTCATTTGGTGACCCCTAGTTCTTGTGTCATGAGAAGGAGTAAACAACAACACTTTCTTATTTACTTTCTCCACACTAGTCATGATTTTATAACACCGGTCATTATTTTATAGCACAATAGCACAATTTTATAGCACGATTCTTAGCACAATGGGGTAGAGATCTTGATTGGGGCCAATAGGTGGTACTGTAAGACAAATAAATAATCATAGTAATTGAGTTAGGACAATTGTTTATAGTCAAAGATAGCGTAGTTGTTCTTGTGTTTCTTCCTTAGCATTGTGTAATTTGACACTGCTCAACTTAAGAGTCTATCAGTAATTTTGTTTGCATTAATAGTTAGTGAATACCAAAAAAGCTCACAATAACAAGCATCAAAATAGCACAAAGGCTTACCCAGGGCTTATTTTCACTTCCTTGGTCTAGAAATAGTGCAGCTATTGTCATAGGTATAGGTTTTATCATGATATTTCTCATAATTTCTGGCTCTGCCTTGGTTAATTAAACAAAGCTCAAAGCAGGGAGGTGAGGGACAGTCAAGGAGGCTGTTATGGCTCCCTGACTCTTAGGGCCTCACCTACTTGTGGCCCGAGGTGATTTAGAGTAGCTGCTAAGCTGCTCTAAACTGTGCCACCGGTATAAGGCAATAGTCTTTAATGAATCACATGCTAGTGGAAGATCGGCAGAGTTTTGCTCTGCCTCATCTCCTTCCTGACCCCAAAATGCCACCTACACCAGGGCTGGGGAGGACATAGGCTCAGGACCAGCTATAGCACACTTGAACTAGCTGGGTGCTCCCCTCCAAAAGACAGGGCCGGCTCTAGGCACCAGCAAAACAAGCTGGTGCTTGGGGCGGCACATTTTTAGGGGCGGCATTCTGGCGCGGGCCATGCCGCCCCTAAAAATGTGCCCCGGCCACCCTAACTCACCTCCGCTGCTGCCGCTCACGCGCCGCTGCTCGCTCTCCCTCCCTCCTAGGCTTGAGAGCCTGGGGGGAGGACGCAGGGCTGGGGATTTGGGGAAGGGGCAGAGTTGAGGTGGGGCCGGGGGTGGGGTAAGAAAAAAATGGGGGGGGGGTGCGGCCAAAATTGTTTTTGCTTGGGGCGGCAAAAATCCTAGAGCCGGCCCTGCCGAAAGATGTATTTTCTACTGAGCATTTGTGGCCAGCCTTTCTGTGCTGCTTGAGCAATACGAAACGATCACATAATACGATAGAGAATCTGGCCCCAGGTCTCCTCCTCACTTGATTTTATATCAACTGGATCACATTGGGGAACTGTGATTAGTCAAGTCACAGCGTACACACTCTCTTTGTCACACAGACTCTTTTTCAGTTACATTTATTTTTCTATGCTTTAACTCAGACTTTTTTTTTTTGGGGGGGGGGGAGTTTACTACATTCTACATTTACTTTTTAGTACAGAAGGGAATGGGGAAAAAGAGTCTAGAATTATCACAGTGAAAATATCCCTCACTTTCTGCATCGAACATCAAAGCACTAATGCTTGCAGGCTTCAAAGAATCCCTCTGTGACTGAAGACCTACCTCCGGGGGTGCTAACTTAAAAAAAGTAATTTCTGCTTAAATGAATACATCACCATTATGAGACAGTGCTAGATAAATATAAATGAAATATTATTGTTCCATTGTGAAGATACCCGATTCAATAATTGCAAAATTCACAAAATGAATTTGTTGTTAATTATCCTTTAGTATTCACCTGTATATTCCTATTAGAGATACAGGAGGCTATTACTGCACGAGCACTCTGCGTACATTTCTCATGCCATCCTAACAGCTGATGGCACCTCTTCATTGGAAATGTGCACTCTGCTCCTTAGGTAATTATGTAGAGCATGATTGTGGCCTTGAGCTCTATCTGTTCAATATTTTAAATTAGATTTTTACCACAGAAGTGCATATTAACATTAAAGGAGTATTACAATGCAGCAAATGTGATAAAACAGATCAACTTTAAACTTATGTATGCTTTTTCTGTTGTTTCAAGAATCATAGTTCCATTAATTTAAGTCTTCTAAGAGGATCTAATTATACTAATCAGCTCTTACTTCACTCGGAGTAGCTCAGAGTTTTCTGTATTCTAAATTTAAATATGCACCTTGATAAAAGAGCCCTGCAGTTCTACCACCTCTGGCTGTGATCTTGTCAGCTTTTATGAACTAAATGGGGTCACACCCTATCAATACTTGGATGAGAGACCTCCAAGGAAAAGCCTCTGCTCAAGGAAGTAGTGTTGCTGATTCAATAAAGTAGTAATCTTTCCTTTTTCAGAGTATTTAACGGATGACCTGGCATTGTGTTTCTGGATGTGTAGTCTCTTGAATAAGATTTAAAAGAAAAGAAAAGAAAAGAAAAGAAAAGAAAAGAAAAGAAAAGAAAAGAAAAGAAAAGAAAAGAAAAGAAAAGAAAAAGTTCTGACTTCTTTTAGTCATTAAAGATCCCAAAGCACTCTTTGCAAGAACAGGGGTGTTAACTCCATTACCCCTGTCAAAATTACAATTTAAGTGATTATATGTTGCCTAGTTTAAATTCCTCCTGCTGCTCTAGCTGGATATGCTCTTCTTAACTGGCTTAATGTACTGCCAAAAGCAAGGTGATGAGCACAGAATGAGAACCTGTATAGAATATGTGACAGATAAGGCAGTATCCTGCAACATCTTTGGTAGAACTTATTGAAGTAAGTTTAAATAGCTTTGGAGTCCATTGTATTACAAATGCAAAATGTATTTATTATTGAGGGATTGTATGCAACTTCCCTAGGGAGGAGTCCTGGCAAATGTAAATCCCTGGGAAGTGTTATGAGCTTCAAATAATGTGCCAGGCAAGAAGAAACTTTTGGGACAAACAAACATAAATGGGTTTTCTTAGGAAATACCTGGGAGAGAGGTCCACCTCTGGAACCAACCTTTTGAAGCTAGGAAAGAATCACTGTGTGACTATTTACTTATTCATGGTCTGTGAAGATCTAAGATCCCAGCTGTATAAAGGCTAATGTATAAAAACTCTTAAGAAATGGTAAACAGATGAAAAAATCCTTTGTGAGGTTTGAAGGACTGAATCTTACCCTTGGTGGAGTCGGGAAGTGATTTCTGGTCAACTTATTGGTATGAGTGTAAGTTCATGGGATGGGTACAGCTTGCTCAGGAAGGATAGACAGGGGAAAAGGGGAGGAGGTGTTGCCTTATATATTAAAAATGTACACACTTGGACTGAGGTAGAGATGGACATAGGAGACGGAAGTGTTGAGAGTCTCTGGGTTAGGCTAAAAGGGGCAAAAAACAAGGGAGATGTCATGCTAGGAGTCTACTACAGGCCACCTAACCAGGTGGAAGAGGTGGATGAGGCTTTTTTCAAGCAAATAACAAAATCATACAAAGCCCAAGATTTGGTGGTGATGGGGGACTTCAACTATCTGGATATATGTTGGGAAAATAACACAGCGGGGCACAGACTATCCAACAAATTCTTGGACTGCATTGGAGACAACTTTTTATTTCAGAAGGTTGAAAAAGCTACTGGGGGGGAAGCTGTTCTAGACTTGATTTTAACAAATAGGGAGGAACTCGTTGAGAATGTGAGAGTAGAAGGCAGCCTGGGTGAAAGTGATCATGAAATCATAGAGTTTGCAATTCTAAGGAAGGGTAGAAGGGAGAACAGCAAAATAGAGACAATGGATTTCAGGAAGGCAGATTTTGGGAAGCTCAGAGAGCTGATAGGTAAGGTCCCATGGGAATCAAGACTGAGGGGAAAAACAACTGAGGAGAGTTGGCAGTTTTTCAAAGGGACACTATTAAGGGCCCAAAAGCAAGCTATTCCGCTGGTTAGGAAAGATAGAAAATGTGGCAAAAGACCACCTTGGCTTAACCACGAGATCTTGCATGATCTAAAAAATAAAAAAGAGTCATATAAAAAATGGAAACTAGGACAGATTACAAAGGATGAATATAGGCAAACAACACAGGAATGCAGGGGCAAGATTAGAAAGGCAAAAGCACAAAATGAGCTCAAACTAGCTACGGGAATAAAAGGAAACAAGAAGACTTTTTATCAATACATTAGAAGCAAGAGGAAGACCAAAGACAGGGTAGGCCCACTGCTTAGTGAAGAGGGAGAAACAGTAACAGGAAACTTGGAAATGGCAGAGATGCTTAATGACTTCTTTGTTTCGGTCTTCACCGAGAAGTCTGAAGGAATGCCTAACATAGTGAATACTAATGGGAAGGGGGTAGGTTTAGCGGATAAAATAAAAAAAGAACAAGTTAAAAATCACTTAGAAAAGTTAGATGCCTGCAAGTCACCCGGGCCTGATGAAATGCATCCTAGAATACTCAAGGAGCTAATAGAGGAGGTATCTGAGCCTCTAGCTATTATCTTTGGAAAGTCATGGGAGACGGGAGAGATTCCAGAAGACTGGAAAAGGGCAAATATAGTGCCCATCTATAAAAAGGGAAATAAAAACAACCCAGGAAACTACAGACCAGTTAGTTTAACTTCTGTGCCAGGGAAGATAATGGAGCAAGTAATTAAGGAAATCATCTGCAAACACTTGGAAGGTGGTAAGGTGATAGGGAACAGCCAGCATGGATTTGTGAAGAACAAATCATGTCAAACCAATCTGATAGCTTTCTTTGATAGGATAACAAGCCTTGTGGATAAGGGTGAAGCGGTGGATGTGGTATACCTAGACTTTAGTAAGGCATTTGATACGGTCTCGCATGATATTCTTATCGATAAACTAGGCAAATACAATTTAGATGGGGCTACTATAAGGTGGGTGCATAACTGGCTGGATAACCGTACTCAGAGAGTTGTTATTAATGGTTCCCAATCCTGCTGGAAAGGCGTAACGAGTGGGGTACCGCAGGGGTCTGTTTTGGGACCGGCTCTGTTCAATATCTTCATCAACGACTTAGATATTGGCATAGAAAGTACGCTTATTAAGTTTGCGGATGATACCAAACTGGGAGGGATTGCAACTACTTTGGAGGACAGGGTCATAATTCAAAATGATCTGGACAAATTGGAGAAATGGTCTGAGTTAAACAGGATGAAGTTTAACAAAGACAAATGCAAAGTGCTCCACTTAGGAAGGAAAAATCAATTTCACACATACAGAATGGGAAAAGACTGTCTAGGAAGGAGTACGGCAGAAAGGGATCTAGGGGTTATAGTGGACCACAAGCTAAATATGAGTCAGTGTGATGCTGTTGCAAAAAAAGCAAACATGATTCTGGGATGTATTAACAGGTGTGTTGTGAGCAAGACACGAGAAGTCATTCTTCCACTCTACTCTGCTCTGGTTAGGCCTCAGCTGGAGTATTGTGTCCAGTTCTGGGCGCCGCATTTTAAAAAAAGATGTGGAGAAATTGGAAAGGGTCCAAAGAAGAGCAACAAGAATGATTAAAGGTCTTGAGAACATGACCTATGAAGGAAGGCTGAAAGAATTGGGTTTGTTTAGTTTGGAAAAGAGAAGACTGAGAGGGGACATGATAGCAGTTTTCAGGTATCTAAAAGGGTGTCATAAGGAGGAGGGAGAGAACTTGTTCACCTTAGCCTCTAAGGATAGAACCAGAAACAATGGGTTTAAACTGCAGCAAGGGAGGTCTAGGTTGGACATTAGGAAAAAGTTCCTAATGGTCAGGGTGGTTAAACACTGGAACAAATTGCCTAGGGAGGTTGTGGAATCTCCGTCTCTGGAGATATTTAAGAGTAGGTTAGATAAATGTCTATCAGGGATGGTCTAGACAGTATTTGGTCCTGCCATGCGGGCAGGGGACTGGATTCGATGACCTCTCGAGGTCCCTTCCAGTCCTATAATCTATGAATCTATGAATCCCTCGACCCGTGCCGCTTCCCGCAGCCCCCATTGGTCTGGAGCAGCGAACCATGGCCAGTGGGAGCTGCGATCGGACGAACCTGCAGACGCGTCAGGTAAACAAACTGTCCCAGACTGCCAGGGGCTTTCCCTGAACAAGCGGTGGCCCAACTTAGAGAAGCACTGGTTTATAGCATCTGAGGAGAAAGCAAAGAGTAGACACAGACCCAGCTTGTGGGTCTGTGTCCCACTTAGGCCGTCTGACTTGCTGAGGATATCACAGTCTAGGCATGAAACTATGCAGCCTGGAAATACCCCAATCAAAAGGGGGAAAGATGCAAGTCTTCCCTCCAGAGAAGTGACAGCCGAGGAGCAGGGAGCCTAGAGGGGTGCCCTGGGTGGGCCACAGAGGGGAAAAAGAGGTACAGGTGTCCTGAAATGTAACAGAATAGAATTTCCTGCTTTACTCTGTAGTACAGTGTTTCTGAGTGCTATTAAGTTGGTACATTTCAGTGGTAGGTGAATGTTTTATATACATTGCATACCGCTTATAAATCCATCTGTAAAATGCTTTAGGGTTCTTCTGCATGCCAGGGAGCCATTTATTATTATCATAATAGTAGTATTTCTAAAGCATTCCACACTATACTCTATATAATCATATAAATTGGTGATGAGCTATATGGGTCAGGGGAAAAAAATAAGACCCCTCTGAACCATTACACATTTCTAGAACTAAATTCTAACTGAAATTTAATATATTAAAATATTCAGATACATTTTTTTTGACTTTCTGTTTCCTGCTGAGACTAGACATTGAAGTATAAAAAAACCTCATAAGAAAGGATTTTCTTATGCAATGTGTAGCCCAGTTCTGCAGATTCTAGAGATGTAGAGAAGCACCAGCAATAATAATATTTTGCACTTTGATAGTGCCTTTCATTTGAGGGATTCAAAGTGTTCTGCAAATATTGTATCTTTTTTTTCTTTTCGTGATATTGGTGAACCCCACTGATGTTAATGGAATTACTTCAGATTTACACTGACGTAATGAGCTAGATTTGTCCCCCAGAATAAATTTTACAGCTTGAAAAACTGAGGCACAGAAAACTGAAGGGATTTGTTCAAAATTCATAGAGATTCTACAAAAGACCTGAGAATATAACCCAGTTCCTCTGCTTCCCTGTATTATGCTTTAACCACTAGACAGTACCTCCTTGCTTCAGAGTAACAGCCGTGTTAGTCTGTATCCGCAAAAAGAAGAACAGGAGTACTTGTGGCACCTTAGAGACTAACAAATTTATTAGAGCATAAGCTTTCGTGGACTACAGCCCACTTCTTCGGATGCACATAGAATGGAACATATATTGAGGAGATATATATACACACATACAGAGATCATAAACAGGTGGGAGTTGTCTTACCAACTCTGAGAGGCCAATTAATTAAGAGAAA
>NC_048304.1:16719669-16731953 GCF_013100865.1 Trachemys scripta elegans | reverse complement strand
TGTGTATATATATCTCCTCAATATATGTTCCATTCTATGTGCATCCGAAGAAGTGGGCTGTAGTCCACGAAAGCTTATGCTCTAATAAATTTGTTAGTCTCTAAGGTGCCACAAGTACTCCTGTTCTTCTTTTTACCTCCTTGCTTATTCATCTGAACATTGGGATTTGTATGTGAACTAAACTCAAAGACCAAACATTGTGAGGTTCATTCTGCACAGGAATAAGTAAAAGGCATTAGATGTTGAGGCATGAGTGAAGAAATTTATTAGAGTATGTGTGATGGGAGTAGGTGGATGAGAGACAGGGGATTCTCTGATCCAAAAAGAAACAAAAAGGTGAATAAATGTTTCAATAAGCAAGTTGCCTCATCTATGTCTCTCTTTGTAAATTTCAGGAATATAATTTACAGTTGACTCTAGCAAGATTTAATACATGCTCCCAGCAATAACTCATGAAAACACAATATATCTTACTGACCCATGCAGCATTATAGGAATATATTTTCACATGGTTAAACTATCCTTGAGCAGTTTCTCCAAAATAGTAAAGCAAAAAGAGGCTCTCCTTCAATAACCAAAATTTATAATAGCATTTGCCAGTTTGTGTTTTTTTGTATAGGTCAGTTTAAGAAAAAAATTACTCTATATTCATTTTTGAGTATATCTTGTACAGGCATTATAAGCATAACGTACATCAGCTTAGTAAGAAAAGAGAAGTGGGTAGGGAAATTTTATATATGAACTGGCGGAAGGGTTTGATTATTGCTAAGCTGAGGGAATATTGGGGAAAAAATTGTAAGCATTCACCTAAATTTTAAATTAAATTCATTTCAGCCATGCTTCAACTTATTTTGCATTTGCTTTCTACAAAGATTTGATTGATCCAGCTTTTCTCGCATCCTATACATGCTTTGCAGACACTGAATATTAAGCTTGCACACGCAGTAAGACGAGTTAATGCTTAATTTCCATATATGAGTATTCACAGTGGAATGTTTTCTATTCTATTTAATATATGTTCTTATACTGCTCTCATCATCGTAGTCCCTGAGCACCTTCCAGCAGTGTATTAAGTGACATGACTAACATCGGTCACACATGGTTTATTCTTTCTCTCATTCTTTCCCCAGGGGTACAACTGTGTGTGCAGGATAGTGCTTTGTTGGTGTAGGTGTAGGTGTTTTTTAAACATAAACACATAGCGTGTGCCACAGTGTGTATGTTAGAGAAGGCAAAGTCAAAAAGATCTCTTTGCACTTGGAGCAGAATGTGGTGAGGTTTGTGATGGTGCTTAAATCAGTGGGAATTCATTCCACATGTGAGATGCATATTTTACAAGGAATGAGTAACTGTGAAAGAAAGCACAGAGTCAAATAAGGCAAACATCTTAAATGAATCAAGATGTGCCACAGAATCTCTATGGATAGAAATTCCATGCTTGAACAATTAGACTATAGGAATAGGAATGCTACCGACTATATGATGAGGATGGAGATGATGATTGTGAAGTGCTCATGAAGATTACAAGCTACCACAGCAGAAAACACAATAATGATGGGGATTTCAGCTACCCTCGTATTGACTGTGTATGTGTCACCTCAGGAAGGGATCTAGAGATAGAATTTCTAGATACTATAAATGACTGCTTCTTGGAGCAGCTTGTCCTGGAACCCACTAGGGAAGAGGAGATTCTTGATTTGAGTTCTAAATGGAGCGCAGGATCTGGTTTAAGAGCTGAACATGCGGAACCATTTGGTAATAGTGACCATAATGTAATGAAATTTAACATCCTCATGGGGGAGGGAATGCCAAAGAAACAAAGTAGCATTTAATTTTAAAAAAGAGGAACTACACAGAAATGAAGAAACTAGTTACATTAAAAGGAATAATCACAAGAGTGAAATGCCTGCAAACTACACGGAGACCATAATAGAAGCTCAAACTAAAACTATACCCCAAATTAAAAAAACAAAACAAAACAAAAAAACAGTCAAAGGACCAAAGGTTCTTAAAGAAACTAATTAGTCATGGGATAAAATAGAAGGTACTTTTGTGGATCAGTAACTGGTTAAAAGATAGGAAGCAAAGTCTAGGAATAAATGGCCAGTTTTCACAATGGAGAGAGGTAAATAGCAGGGTCCCCCAAATATCTGTACTGCAACTAGTGCTGTTCAACATTTTCATAAATGATCTTGAAAAGGGGGGTGAACAATGAGGTGGCAAAATTTGCAGAACATGCAAAATTATTCAAGATAGTCAAGGTCAAAGCTGACTGTAAAACATTGCAAGGTATCTCACAAAACTGGGTGACTCAGCAACAAAATGGCAGATGAATTTCTGTGTTGATAAGTGGAAAATAATACACATTGGAAAAATAATCCCAAGTATACATACAAAATGATGGGGTCTGGAGTAGCTGTTGCCACTCAAGAAAGAGACTTTGGAGTTATCACGGATAATTCTCTGAAAACATTCACACAATATGCAGTGGCAGTCAAAAAAAAAAAAAAAAAAGAAAAAAAAAGCTAACAATGTTAGGAACCATTAGGACAGGGGTAGATAATAAAACAGAAAATATCATAATGCCACTATATAAATTCATAGTACGCTCACACTTCGAATACTGCGTGCAGTCCTGTTGCTCCATCTATAAAAAAGTTACCTTAGACTTGGAAAAGGTACAGACAAGGGCAACAAAAATGATTAGGGGCATGGAACAGCTTCCATACCAGGAGAGATTAAAAAGACTGGAACTTTTCAGCTTGGAAAAGAGACAGCTAAGGGGTAATATGATAGAGGTCTATAAAATCATTAATGGTATAGCGAAAGTAAATAGGGAATTGTCATTTACCCCTTCATGTAACACAAGAACTAGGAGTCACCTGATTAAATTAATATGAAGCACGTTTAAAACAAACATAAGGAAGTACTTCTTCACACAACACACACTAATCTGTGGAATTCATTGCTATGGGATATCGTGAAGACCAAAAGTATAACTGTGTTAAAAAATTAATTAGATATGTCATGGAAGATAGATCTTTGGATATTAGCCAATATGGTCAGGAACATAACCCCATGCTCCTGGAAGGCCCAAAACCTCCAACTGCCAGAAACTGGGATGGGATGATAGCAGATAGATCATTAGAAATTACCAAATTCTGTTCATTCCCTCTGAAGCATCTAGCATTGGCCCCTGTCAGAAGCTAGGGCACTAGGCTAGGTTGACTTCACTCTCTGCATTTAGGAATACACATGAAAAGACTCGGTGTCAGTGATTGTGGTGAATGCAGTAAATCCAACACCCTTACTATATTTTATATGGGATGAAACAGGGTTTGACCCATCAAGGGCACAAATTTTCCAAAACCCCATCACAGGCAACTAAACAAGGCAGACTAGGATCCAACCATGGTCTTTAGTATATGCACACAACTCTTCTGTAACCAGAGAAAAATAAATTAAACTCTGCACCCAACCAATAAATCTCACAGTGTACTATTTTTTTTTCTAGAAAAGGTGTCTCAGGTATGTCCTGCATTGCCCTTAGATAATATTATTTAATATTTTTCTAAAAAATTCCTACTCCAGTATATCTGCCACCTCATCTTTCACTGAGAGTCCCAGACCCCCTTGGGACTTCTTCCAGTCTTCCCTATGAGGACCGGGTCATGCTCATTTAGTCAGGAAACAGATATACCACCACGTCACAACTAACAAAGCTTGAATTCCAAAATTGAGTATTAAATGCTGCGTGTAAACTCAATCCACAGAGAAGAGAAAACAGTATCAGTAGCAACAAAAACCCACTACCCCTTTTGGAATTCTCCAGCCTGTCATTGACTTTTCTATCCAGGTACTGATTTGGCCCCCATCAGTAAAATACTAGAGCAGCTCCCAATAATTTTAAAATAGAAATAACAATTTACATCTGTTTACATGAGTGCACCTGTGTTAGTGCTGATGAAAAACTACTCTGGAGAAATGGGTTTTGCATTTAGCTCTGAATACGCAGAGATCAGTTGTCACTATCTCTTGCAGGAGTGAGTTCCATGGTCTTGTGAAAGTTCTGTTTTCTGAACGTGTTGTAGAGTAGTTAGATTCCCTTCATCAAAGGAAGTGTGGATAATCTCAGCTAGCAGGTGGTCCAAGGGTTTTCTTCTCTCATTTACCATTCAGGCAGGGTTGCGGTACGAGACTCAATTGGTGACTCTAATTGTTTTCACCACTTATATTACTTCTAGATGTATGAAAGTGTCATTTTCTTGGAATAAAAGCATTATGTTTCTGATCCTTCTCTTGGCTTGTTCTTTTCATAGCCTATGTGCAATACATTGACAATTCCTTACCATGGGTGGTGCTGTATCCTAGGGTGGAGTGAAGAGGAGTCACTCTTTCACAAAACAATTTTGGGCCAGAGAGGTTCTACAAGGCAAGGATTTCGCACTACAGCAGCGGAAAACTAGGGTCTTTGTTTGTCTCTTTTACAGCAATGCTATAGATTTGTAGAAATGCTGTGCTTCCGAGTCTGCCTATATCAGGCAGCATTTTCCACCACTGTTGCTCAAATTTGCTCCTTTATTGCTTTTTGTGTCACAGAACATCTGTGAATCAGGGGTATTGGTGTGGACATGGACAGGTGTGGTGGGGCTAACAGCAGTCAGCAAGTAGCTGTAGCACTTCACTAATTCTCCTCTGGCCCTCTTGGTTGGGTAAAGTATGCTAAATGTGATGATCCTCTCTGCTGAGTCACACTCTGCTGTAGGAGTTCTTAGAACCAGCTGCTTAAAGGGCATAGGACATCTATAGGTGGATGTAGGGATAATTACTGGTTTAGAGGATGAACCCACAGCCAATACATCAGTAAGAGGGAAACTTGTCCTTTGAAAAAAATCAGTGACTCCAGAACTTGAAACTCATATTCCGTTCTGCGGTGCTTACATAATAAATAACGTAGATGTAAACATAATCTTATTCACAGCAAGATAAAGCTACTGCAGCCAGTTGTGGGGTATATCCCTTTTGTGCTACTCTTGACTTAACACTCCTTAACAACCGCCCACTGTGTTGAAAGAAAAATTATAGGAAGAAAGCAATAAAATAAATAATAAGTTTAAAAGCAGTTGCTATGCTATTATGGTGGTGCTATATAATTAAGGATTGTGAGTGGGTCTGAGCACATTTTAAATCTTTGAAACTTTTCTATAGATATTTAAAGGTATTCAAAAGTTTATACTATATACACATTTTTACATTAATGAGGCTATTCTGATAAAATATATGAAATCACAATCCTTTTAATCAGTCCTCTTTTGTAATCTAAAGTATTTAAATTATTATTCGTTTTCATCATTTGTGGGTTTTAATTAATGTTTATTTTTCTTTATTAAACGACAATGTTCTCATTTAAAATAGTCCAGCCTTCAACAAAAAATTGTCATTATATACTCTTTTCTTGAAGGAGCACCAGTTCTCTGTTGAAGATCCTTAATTGAAATTCTCAATAGATTTTTAGCAAAGATGGCAAAAATCTTTTTCCTTGACATTTTTTGTTAAATGTGGCTTCTCTTAGACCAAATACAAATGTCAGCTCATTAAATTCCATGATGATCTCTGAAAGATATTGTCTTGAAGCTTAAAATTAAAAGCTACGGTTCCTGAACATACCGACCACTAACAGCTAGCTGAAAACACAGTTCTGCAAAGACTAACTGATAGAATAACAATGCGGGAAACTTGACGTGCCATAATTTTATACTGCTATTGCCATCAAAACTAGTCTTTATTTGTGTTATCAATTTTAGGGGCTTTCAATTTTTTTTGGTAAATTGTCCCATTGTTTCATATTTGTCATTTTAAAAATGGTTTACAAATTACTTTCTTTTTAAGTGAAAACTGAGATTCTCCTTTATATTTCTTTGTGCCCCAAATTATGGGAAGTCTGCAGTCAGTGTGTGTGAGCTGCAGAAGCTAGTTCTCTTTCTCATACAATGATATACGCAGCAACAAATGTTTGACTCTGACAGACATCCACAAAGGTATAGTCGCTATAGCAACTGCCATATCAAGAATTCCTCGGTGAAAAATATATGCTTGTTCTATCTGGTTAATCAATATTTATATTGCAAAGAATTACAGCATATCTCACTTCTACCAACTGTACAATATGTAAAGTACCACTGCCATGTAATTGTTTAATCTGAATAAGAATCCAGTTGGTATGTGCCTGTGAATTATTGTATTTATGTTACATTTTATACAATAAGTACAAATGTGTGCTGCCAAATGTAACAGGTATCCTGATTATTCTATCGATTTGAATGGAACGGCCATCCTCAAAAATGTCAGCAAAAGAGTAAGCAGGAGGGTTCCACAAGAAATGGGATTAAAGGTTTCACATTTCGCGCTGGTGGTCATACAAAGAAATGGAAAGGAAAAAGTGACAGAGATTTATGTAATTTGGACACAAAAGCAAATTCTTGGCTATGGACAAAGAATACAAGATGCTGATTGTCCCCATCCATCTGAATTCATGGGTAAAATATCCCCAAAGAAGGGGATCATATTGGGAGAGAAACCATCATTACTCATTTAGAGTAATAATTACAACCTTCTTCTTCTATAAATATCTCCACAGTAGCTTAACAAAATCCCATAAGGATAACAGAGCTAGGTGCATGGAGACAATTTTGTATTGGTTTTGAGGAAGTGATGAAACAGAGCAACTACCAGCCAGCACAGCAGGGATTAAAGACAGCCTCTGGGCCCAGCTAGCTCCACCCTGTTATACCTGAAGCCAATGCCAGGCCTGGAGGGAGGAGAAAAGGCGAGACACTCTGGGGCTCGGTCTCACGAATTGATGGCTGCCCTCCTGAAGGTGCTTGGGACCATGACCAGGCACCTCTCAAGACCCACAAGAGGACCCTACAGGAAGCAGGCCACCCAACTAAGTGGACTAGAGAGGCCATGTCACAAACTGAACAGACATTGGTAGGAAGTAGCCCAGGGCAGCAAATTTAGGCTCCCTGCTAGGAGGGCTGTCCCTGTTCAGGGGTTGACAAACACCAGGCCCTGAGCTGGAATCTGGTGGAGAGGACGGACTTAGGTCCCGCTACCTTCAAGACTGAGGCCTGCAACTAAGCCATGGGCTGGAGGCCACGCACTCTAACCACTAGGCTGTCTAGCCGCCCAGAATGCCCAATTGCAGTATATCAGATATCAGGTGATAAAATTCTCAATACAACATATCTAAACAGAATGATGACAGATCCCTATGTAGTACTTCAGTCACCTGATTTGAAAAAATAAGATTTTAGGTGCATATTCTATATCAGTGGTGGGCAACCTGCGGACCGTCAGGGTAATCCGTTGGCGGGCCACGAGACAGTTTGTTTACATTGACCTTCTGCAGGCACAGCCGCCCACAACTCCCGGTGGCCGCGGTTCGCCGTTCCCAGCCAATGGGAACTGCGGGAAGCGGCGCGGGCCACAGGGACGTGCTGGCTGCCGCTTTCCGCAGCTCCCATTGTCCAGGAATCGAAACTGGAAGCTGTGGGAGGCCGTGCTTGTGGACAATCAATGTAAACAAACTGTCTTGTGGCCCGCCAGCTGATTACCCTGATGGGCAATGTGAGGCCTGGGGGCTGCAGGTTGCCCACCACTGTTCTACTTGCACAGTTCCATTTTTCATATAGTTCCAGGCTATAAACTTTAAACTTGGGGAAATCAGAATTTCTAGTAACATAACATTTATAGATATGGCTTGTTTCCAAATTGCGTTTCTTTTTAGAAATGTTAAGAGGGTGGCCACAGGAAGACATATTTCTGTACATATGAAGAAGCTATGCAATTATTCTCAAGTCTATGCAAGCATTCTGAACAAAATGCTGACTGTTCTAGTGTAATAATACAAAGGAGCATTATATTTCAGACAAACCAGGATCCGCTTGGTTTTTCTGCTACATAACATAGATTGATATTCAGGATTGCCATTAAACGATCTAATTTTTCATTATTACATTCTAAATATTCAGGGAATTTAATTTAAGTAACAGAAAGTAGATGATAGTTTCTTCCTCTACAGTTATTCACTATCAATTTGTGATTTCACAATGCCTTCATTACGTAGGCTTAACATTCGCAGCAGAAGGGGAAAAAGTGCTGGTGCTAGGCAGAGACACATGCAATTTTTTTAAAACAATCCTGCCCTGGTGATCTACTTTTATGCCTAACATTATGCAGAAATGTGACTCAAGTCAACAATACTATTCCACCATTGTACCCTGAGTTCGAAACAACATAGGTCTGGGACATTTTCCAGAAACCTAGATTAAATATAGGGTAAGATTGTAGAGGAAAGTCTACAAGGCCTTTGGTATTATGATCAAGGGGTTTTGCCGCAAACAAAGGCCCACAGAACAAAGGCCCACAGGAGGTAGCTGCTGGGAAAGAGGACATAGTCCTGAGGTAGCAGATTTTACTTGTTTGTTTTCATTTTGCTACCAGACCTCAGACTCAGGAAGGCCTGGGTTCTCTGGAGGAAGAAACACATACTAAAAGGTGCCATATTGTTTGTTTAAAAGAAATATGGTTTGATGTGGTCTGCCATAATTGCCAATAATTGGGCAGTCTGACATTCCTAGTTCTATAGTCTCACTTGATATAAAGTCTACTGAAGTCCGTGCATGTCTTTCCAATAACTTGCATGAGCTTTGGATGAAGCCTAATTTTTCCCCAACCATCCATCACCTTTATCTTGTTGGGACTAAGCCTTAGCTGAGTCTGTCTCTGCCCGCTCCTTGGAAGATACCATCTCATCTGGGTTTTCAGATCAAAGAACATATTGGTTGTGTTTTTGAATTTAATTTACTGTATAGGATTTGTGTTGGGTTAGTCAGAGGGTCAATGCAGGAGAATCATTTCTGTAATTATTATTATAGCTCTATGAGAACTGAAGGTGTATTTAAACTAAATATTCGATCTGGATTTGATATGTACATTTTGTATCTGTCCGCTTTGTCCTTTATGTTACTGAAATTGGTAATCAAATTAGATTAAGTGGAAAAACAGAAATGTAAATAAATGTTTCTAAGGTGAAGAATTTTGGAAGTTTCTCCTTCCTAAGCAAACTGTTTCCAAGAGCTATCAGTTGTGATACAGACAAAGTAACCAATTAAGCAACTTTAACAAATGGAAAAGTGAAAAAAAAAAAAATCTGAAAGAACTACATACCACAATTAGTTAATTATACACTCATTTTTCGGTTCATATACCGATCTTTGTTTTATTTTTCTTCACCTTTACCATAAATGCATTGCCTCTGAGAAACTTTTCAGTTGTAGGTGTAAAATAAAATCTATATTAGGGTACATTAATAATAAAGAAAGCAATGTATTCTTATAGAATCATATAATATACATTTCCAAACTACGTTTGAATAATTGCACTATATGATATGATAGGTCTCAGAGTAGCAGCCATGTTAGTCTGTATTCACAAAAAGAACAGGAGTACTTGTGGCACCTTAGAGACTAACAAATTTATTTGAGCATAAGCTTTCATGGGCTACAGCCTATCCTATCCGATGAAGTGGGCTGTAGCCCATGAAAGCTTATGCTCAAATAAATCTGTTAGTCTCTAAGGTGCCACAAGTACTCCTGTTCTTTATAGGATATGATGTTTCTCTGTATGATTATATCTGTGAATAGAAAACAATCAAAATAAAGTGGACAATGAATAAATGTAACAAGGACTTACAAATTCAATCTGCACTATATATCTTTTAAGATTTTGTATAAATATTACTGCACTGCCACATGTACATGATTGTCTAGCTAAAATGATAAGTAAATCTATTCCAATAATATGAAAGCATTGCAATCTCTGATATTTATAACTAGGGAAATGAATTTTGGGTAACAGAAGGCTCTTGCACAAGGTAAGGATTCAGCTACTCAATTGGCGTAAATTGGCATAGCTGCACTTACGCCAGCTCCATTGATACTAACTGAGGATCTCGGGCCCGATAATTCCTATACTAGATCAGACCAATGGTCATCTAATTCAGTGTCCTGTCTCAAGTAGCACTGGGGATAATTTAAAGAAAAGCATAAAATCTTCATCTGAAAAGATCATACAATTTGAGGTGCTGGGAATTTCTGACTCCAAATGACATGTTTACATCCAAGAACAAGGATACTTACTTCTGATACTGTACCATTTATCTTATGTATAGGACATATTAATTTACTCATCCTGAATTTAAAATTGCTTTCACCACTACCTAACACACAAATGTAGACTGTCCAGTCACAGTATAAGAGAGAAACTATAATTCAAAGTAAAAATTGATTAGCAAATAAAGAGTAAAGTGTCAGGGAATAATTATATTTGGTGTTCTGTACAGCAGTCAGACACAAAACCAGTTTTTCAGAGGAATACATTGTTATAGAAGCTACTTGTATTACTTTTCTCCTTATCGTTTTACTTTTGTAGTTTAAAGTTTTGACTCAATTTGGCTTATTGATTTAGTTGTACTTTACTTGACCTTACAGATCAGTCTGTGTTCTTTTCAAGTGCCATTTGTACTGACTTTAGCATAAACCTATAACTACTATAATTGGCTTATCAGTTCTTTGAGGCTGCTCTGTTTCTGATCAAGGTTCCACACGTCCACTGAGAATTTAAAATAGTTTTGTTGTCAAAACCAATTATGCCAGGAGAGTTAAAACTAATGCTTCTTTTGTACAGCCACTCTCCAAAGGTACATGTTAACAAGCTGTGCTACACCATCATGCTTAGCTGGGCAGCAGATGGTGTATGAACATTGTTAACTATCTTGAACCCTGAAAACCCATGAGCACGTCAGTTGAGGACAGCTTTGATCATTAGACGCTAAAGTTCAACAGCAAGTAACCCATTATTCTCAGAAGGAACTAGTCAGTGCCACATTTAGGGACATTGTACCAAATATATCTTCAAGAAAGGATGTTTTTCTACTAAGATGATGCATGAATGGATACCGGTTTCATTGACATAGTTACTCTAATTCCACCCAAATCAACAATAGATGAGCATATATGGTAATAGATACAATACAATATAAATCAATTATGTTTATAAATGATATGTAAAGAAGTCAATATGTGGATACCTCAGTCAAGAACTAAACAGCCTCAAAAAACTGTTAAGCCTATTACATATAAGGATATACCAAATTCATCAAAAGCATAACAAGCCCCATAACGAATCAAACTATAATAATCCACAAAGCACATGTAGCAGATCAGATATTAAATAGCAAGCAAAAAATGGTCAATTTTGTAAATGGCAGTCTGAATGAGATGTGAATTAACCAAGTTAATGTAATGGCTCACATACCAGGGATGGTCTCCAGATAGGTTTTTAAATAAAATTTTCAGTACAGCCTCCTCCCTCTCTGGCCTTCCTTAAACCCCATACTTTCTCCTTCCAGTCTGTTAAAACACAGCTGTTGAGATCATCTTTCTCACTCATTGTTTTACTACAGCATAACTTATTATATCCTTTTTCTCTGCTTCAGTTGCCTATCTTTGTCAGAAAGAGAGCGGATAACACAATCCCAAGTGATATTATGTCTGTGCTTGTTAGTAAAAGAATAAGCCCACACAATGAAAGTCACAACACTACACAGAACATCACTTCCCAGTAAGAGTTAAATGTTGCATGAAATTTTGTCCTGACCCAACTCCTATTAAAGTTAAGACAATTGCATAGCCGATCTTCCACACAGTATGTTCAAGAGGAAACAATTGACAGGAAATCATTAGTGTTCGTATGAAGACCTCTTTCCGACAAATAGCTACCAGACTGATCTCTGCACTGATGGCAGATTTTGTAAGTAAAGAAAAAAGTATGTCATTCAAGTTTGTGGCAAGTCTTGTTACTGTGCCTCTAATAGCCCAGTATTCATGAATATCTGTAGAAGCTGGGCAGAACAAGGACGAAGAGCCATTGGCAACAATCTGTTGAGATGACAGGCAAACTGTAATATTCTGTCAAGTATCAGAGGGGTAGCCATGTTAGTCTGAATCTGTAAAAAGCAACAGAGGGTCCTGTGGCACCTTTAAGACTAACAGAAGTATTGGGAGCATAAGCTTTTGTGGGTAAGAACCTCACTTCTTCAGATTCTAGAAGAATCTGAAGAAGTGAGGTTTTTACCCACGAAAGCTTATGCTCCCAATACTTCTGTTAGTCTTAAAGGTGCCACAGGACCCTCTGTTGCTTTTTACAGATTCAGACTAACA